>NC_056725.1:1083557994-1083652994 GCF_019279795.1 Protopterus annectens
AAGGTTTAATTATAAAAATACAGGATAGGTCTTTAAATGTTTATTCACTGAGATGTAAGCTTTATAATGCCCTAATTGTTATGTATAGTTTTAATTTAAAATCTAAAGCAATTATTTCTGTAGCTTCTGAAATGTTCAGAGCATCCTGAAAACTTCATGACTTCAAGTGACTGGGAAAAAATCACTGAGTTCAGAATACAGTGAAATAAAGAAAATGTAGTAAACATAAAAAGACTAAAATCATGTACAATTGCAAGCTTTACCAAGCAGCAATATACAGGCAGTGGCTCACCCCATACAACAGATATTCAATTTAAACAATTTACAAAATGCCTGCTTTATACATAATTACAGAAATGTAGGATTAATACATGCAAAAACACACACACACACACATATATATATATATATATATATATATATATATATATATATATACACATATATATATATATATGTATGTATATATATATATATATATATATATATATATATATGTGTGTGTGTGTGTGTGTGTGTGAAGTAATTCATGGAAGTGTGATTGAATATCAGTAATTGACAAATATATTACAGAATATGATTCTCAAATAAATTACAAGTAAAGATCTCAAACTTCTCATATAACAATAATTTTTTTTCTCCAAATATTTTTATCACTTTATAGAATTGTCCCTGTACCAGCTGTTGGAAGCAGTTGCAAAGGAGATGTAGCAGTTTCTTGATTTCAATTCATTCAGTCTACCAAACAAACATGCTGCTATCTGGAGCTATGAAGTGTTAGGGACTTGGTAGCATGTTTTCTATTATCGCAGTAAGACTGGAAGACTATGATTTCTGCCCCAAGCAGGCATTTGGATTTATACAATCATAGCGATGCTGCATGTCCCCATCAGTTCGAGGGTAACTGTACTCTTTTGAAGCAACATTCCTCTTATGTATTATTTAACTAAGACAACTTCTGCATGAGCTGCTGGACTTTTGTGAGAAAATGCAAGGTGCTACTTTACTTGTTTAGTGAAAATTGAAGGATTCTGTTTAGTAGTGGCTTACCTCGCATTTTCACCATGCTTCTTAAATACTAGCTGGGTGATCCTTGAAAAAGGGGCAGGTTAGATCAGTGTGCTTATCTTGCAATCAAATGAAATAAATTAACTCAATCAAAAGCATTAGCAAGAAAATCTTTTTTTAAGAAAATCACTCTTGTATGCTCACAGACCATTGCTGCATTTATCTAAAGGACATGAAAAAAATAAAATAAAATCACCAAACCATGAAGTCTGGAAGGACCATTGATATCTTATTATCCCTGTAATGTCTCTAAACAGCTTCTCTCATTCGAGTTGACATTGTCATACGTGAGAGTTATTATATATTTCCCCTCTCCTATTGCATTTCATATTTCATTCCTCTGTGCTTCCTGACTATGGAATAGATGTATAAATTGGCAGAGTGCATAACAAATACAACAAAGTACCGTGGACTCTTCTATTTATTATTCTATAGAAACACCATTACTAGTTTTACATCAAAACTGTTCCCTTTTCTGAGATGTTGTGAGAAAGATGAGAAAAGGAATTTATTCTCTGCTACATACTTTCAGGTTAAGGGAGATGGCAAGAAAAGTACTGGAAAATCTAGCTGCAAAAAGGGAATTTCATAAAATGTTACAATTTTGTTATGGATTATCCTACTGTCATTTAAAAGAATATGGATGTCATGTCTGTGAATGACTAGTCCTTGTAAATGCCCCATTATTGGGTTGTAGGATACTAGCATCTCATGTTTATAGAAATAGATAACAGGCAAATTAAATGAAAATGGAAGACAAGCAACTTCAAGGCAAAGTCCGTATGAGTCGAGAACATCTATGCATAATATAACATAGATCTGAAAATTATTCTGAGAATGTCTTACTTGTATAGGTAGCCTAACATTTCATGTTTTATGGAATGGTTAGAAACATATTCAGTGCTCCAGCACACAATGGTTCACATTTCATTCATACTACATCAGTAATTCCTTCTGCAGACCTTCACAAAGTAATACAATACCCCCTCTTCTACATTAAAATGTTACCAAGAACAGAGTACAAGAACTATTTGAAAAGATCCATGACAACAAAAATCCCTTCTTCCAGTTTTTATACCTGGATATCCTCAGAGTTGGCAGTCCTAACCTCAGTAAACCTCTTATATTTATATTTAACATATCCTGTACTACAAGAACTGTTTAAGTTTTAAATGTGTGCTAATTACATCTCTCCCTAAAACACAGAGAGCAGCAGACCCCTCAAACTACCGCCCTATTGGCAACATTTCCACACTAACAAAAATACTTAAAAATATTTACAGACACTACAATATCTTTTTAAATGAAATATACTGATTGCTAAATAATACAGTTGCCATCCAAATTGCAGTACCTTAACTGCACTATATATGAATACTGATAAAATGTATAACACTATTGATCAAGGTATGCACAATTTCATGACTTCTAAAGAGCCTGATCAATTATTAAATTCGCTTACAGGCTGTTACTTTTCTCTGGAGTCTGTACAATGGTTTCACAACTACCTATCAAATTGATTGTATGGCTTAGTATGGAGCTTACAGTTCTCCAGTAAATGGGAATAATTTCCTTCCAAAGCCCCACATTTTGGATCAGGTATATTCTTATTATTTATTATCAGTCTTCCTTGGGACCTCCTAACACTTAACTGTATAATATATGCAGATGACACAGTGCTCACTAGACATGGGAAATCAACTCAAGAAATCTCTACAAAGCTACAGCTTGATTTTTGAAGTAGTTTGGAACTGCTTAGCTAACAACAAACTTGCAAATATCAGTAAGATGACTGTTATTGTATTTGACACAACTCAAATAATTAAACATGGCCCAATCCCTGCTACCACTAAGCCTTCTTGAAACATTTTTCCTATAACTGCCTGTCAAAGATACTTAGGAAGCATGTTAGACTTTATGCATCTCTTTCTTTTTCTCTTTGTGTTCACAGTCAAGTAAACAAAGTACTAGGACAACTTAAAGCAGCTTGTCCAATATCCAGTTTCCTCATTGCAGTAGCCAGACACTCCATAGCTATCAAAGTACTCATTCCTAGGGTCAATTACAGGCTGCCACTTTTTATAAATGTAGCTGCTATTACAACATTATTACAAACCACCTCAAATGAAATACTGTGATTCATCAACCGAGGAGTTAACAATAGCAAAAAAAAAAAAATGGTACATGGCTTATGGTTTTGGCAAGAAATTAGCTACTACTAAATTCCCTTACTTACAGACTCCTGGATACTGTCTATCTTTAAAGATCACAGTCTTTAATAGTGATTATAATTACACTCTTAGAAATACTGAGTTAGCCAGACTCCATGTAAAAAGTGTCCATTACTAAAAAAGCCTTCTCTAAAAATGCACCTTCCATTTTCAATTGACTTCCAGAAGAAATAAGTCAAGTCAAAAAACTTACAAGCTTCAAACTACAACTAAAAACAATATGTGACAAAAAACAGCATGCATGTAAGTATTTGAGAGATTTGGGCTAGAAAGCACATATAACATGAAAAATAGTCATGGAAATGCTTCTTTGGAATTCAGCTGTAAGGTGATTTGTTCTGTCAGTAATATAATGCGCCCATCTGAAAATTAAGAACTATCTGCTCCTCAATGCTAGTTCAGTACTATGCTATATCTACAAATGTTACTGGTAATATCAGTGTAAATATCTACAACTATGTTACTGCCAATGTTAATGTAAATTTATGTGTAAATAGTTAGACATTCTGTTGTATGTTTAATTGCATTGTTTGGCCTTTCTGGCCTGGATTGTGATTGAAAAGGATCCTAGGACAAGTTCACCTAACTAGTTAAAAAATGCTAAACAAATGTTATCTACAAGATTCTGCATACTATTTTCATCCTAGACATGTGGGGCCACCAAAATCTGTTAATCAAAAGAACTATAAATATGGCAAAAGAAAATATCCTGTCAAATAATGTATGGCTCAGTATGAAATATTGACCTAGTATTTCATTATAGCAGCATGGATATTGGCACTGCATTGTTTTATGCATACATAGTAATACCTCACCTGAAATTTCTTAACATGATGTACATCATAATATGGAACGGCAGCAAAAGTGTTTTGCTGTCAGCTTGGTATCATGGACATCAACAGTAAGCTTGCTAAAGAAAAGAGCTGCACACTGGTTTCAAACTACTACCATGAAGAATAGGAAATAGGATCCTTTCATGTGGGAAATGTTCTGAAACTTAACAAGGAAGTAATGGAACTGCTTCATAGCTGGCTGCCATAAAGTGGAAAAGTATAACATAAATATGATCATTTGGACATTAGCAAGGCTTCTGAAGTCATTAGGTATAATGAACAGAAGGTAAAGGAATTAACCAGTCTACTGGTCAGTCTAAAATTTTGAACCTAAATGCAAAGCTGTCATCAGGATATCAGGAAGTCCACTTTGATAAAAGTAAATCATAAATCATAATTGCTAGTGTGGTACTACATAGGATACCATGGCTAATGTGATATTCATCTATATCTGTGAAGTGATAAAGAATTTTGGATGGGAGGGTATGTCTGTGAATTCATTATGAAGACAGAGGTTTTATGGACTTGCACAGCTCATCACAGCACGTCACATCCCTAGAAGGTCAAATCCCAACAGCAGTTCAGAAAAATATATAAGTAAACAGACATACAAATACATTTATAAACAATCACATGAATAGAAAAATAAAGTTTGGAACATTACTTAATAGACTATTTATGGCCTGATCTTTAAATTTGAGTGCAAGATGGTTAAACAAGCATGAGGAACTACAAAGCAAGAATAGACTCACTATGGCTGTGGAAGTGCATGTTGTCCTTTTTAATGCACCAGCAGTTCATGATTGCTCCAAAATGCAAGAGCAAGAACATGGTTAGTCACTCAAAAATCAGAAATAAAACTTGTGATGAGAAGGTTTGTGAATTACGTATGAGTCAACTTAAGCAGATGCTCTGCAATATAAGTGCATAGGTAAATACTAGTCTAATGACCAACACTGCCTTTATAAGGCTAGCTGCACAACCCACAAAATTGCATCTCTATGAATGATGGGCATTTATTAGAAGGGACCATGGATGATTGCCACTATTTGTCACTGTTGAAGTGACACCCCAACCATGTACAAAAATGGGAAAGGGGGCTGTCTATGGACGGATGGATGGATGCTAATTAAGAAGTTTCTAAAGGTTATGCGGGTGTATGTTAGTTGAGGCATAGTTACTTATTGCCTCTGCCTCTGTCTATGAGGTATATTTCCAATTTCCTATCCATAGATCACAGTTACACTTAATAAAGCATTATGGATGGACTCTGTTTCATATGAATGGGGAGCGGGTTCCAAAACATGAAGATCTTCTGAGACACATATTTCTCTCACCAACACATAATATTTACATCACAAGAAAAAATAAAATCTTTTAATGTGCTGAATCTGTTGGTCCTGATGCTCTTCATTTTGCAGATGTACAAAAGGTCCATTATAATTGGATCTAAAGATGCCACTTATGCCAGGCATATATTGTCTCTCAGTAACTTGTAAGAGACTGAGTATACAGATTTGGCTTTAAGCTCAATCAGACTCTGCCATAAACTGCTATGAGGGAAAGGTTAGTTGTTTTTCTTATTTCGTATTCTTGCAACTTGTACTACTGAATTGCCTTTTTCTGTTTTGCATATGGTAGTGTATTTTCATTACACTGTGTTTTAATTGTATTCTGTTTCCTGTTGCATATTTAAAATAGGAAAGAGACCAGAGCTGCATTTCTTGTGAATCATACCAAAATTAGAACAGGTCAGTTAAGGCTAATTACCTAAGAACTGAGGAAGGAGCTGAGAACTAAACATTGTGTTTAAGGGGTAAAATAAAATGTTACAAAGCTTTACTGGAAAAGTTCATTCAGACTCTGCCATAGACTACTATGAGGGAAAGGTTAGTTTGTTTTTCTTATATTGCTTTCTTGTAATTTGCATTGCTTTGTTCCCTCTTCTATTTTGTATATTGTGATGTATTTTCAATACATTGCATTTTAGTTGTATTATGTTTTCTATCACATATTTAAACTAAGAAAGAGGCCAGAGAGTTGTGTTTCTTGAGATTCACACAGAAATTTAAATTCTCCCACCCTCTCACTGTAGTGCTCTTGTGTTTTTTAAACTTAATTGTCTCTCTACTTGCTGACACCTTATGTTAATTTGACCACATATATCTTTCTCTCTCCTTTTTCATTGGGTATTGCCAGTAAGCACAAAATTATCATTTTGTGAAGTCTCTCCGGCTTCAGATATTTAAATTTATTGGCCCTCCCACTGTATTCCATATACTCCATCCAGCCTATCTTGCTTTTTTAAAATGAGTGTCTCTCCCCTTAGATTGCTAAAGCATGAGTTTTCCCTCTTTCATTTCTAACTGCTTAGTGCACACTGCATCTCTTAGGATACTAACCAATCTCTTCCATCTTACCTTTATAATCTGCAACATCTGGTCCAAGACCACCAATAATTGCAGAGCCCACATTTGCTTCTCAGTAGTCATCATGGTATTAGTGCTTTTATTTTGCTCTTGGTGAGAGAAGGAACACAGGGACATTATTTCTGGAGACGGCTAATCACCAGAAAGCCAGATAAGTGATTCATACATGACAGCTTGGAATTTGTGCTTCTGTGTTGCTCCTGGTGAGAGTAGGCTCAGACTGCCTCTAATTAGGCAGTGAGTGTCTGTGTATCTGGGACCTTCCTGATTGGTCTGGTTGCTATTCAAGGCATCTGTCAGTAAAAGGTTGCAAAAGATTATAGACCTCTGCTTCATCCAGAACAAGACTACTGATCACCAAAGATCCTGTGACTGCTTCTGATCTTGGGAATGGGGTTACTGTTTTGTTTTTGGTGAAAGAAAAAACAAAGGGGAATTGCATCCCAGCAGTGTAATGATGTGATGAGACCAGCATTAGTAAAAGCCAGATAGTTCCCAATTAGGTGAATCCCCACTATTCATCACTTTTGACAAAGCTATTTTTTTTTCTTTTCAGTAAGTACTGCTTGATTAGCTGCTGTCTAACCTAGCTTCAGAATATCTCCTTAAATACTCCATTCGCAAAACATCAGGGTCTACTTAGTTGTTTCCCCTCAAGTGTTTAAAGTGCCCTGTATATATACGTAGACCCTTTAAATGTCACAAATATCTAGTTGTATGCAGGCAACTAGTTTGCAGTGAGAAGCAATACCCACAGAGTTGCAAACCAAATATTCTTGACCTTATATTCTCACCACAACTGTTGTATCAATAAAAAAGGGCTGCTGCCATGGATATGAACTTTTCCACTATATCTCTTACCACCTTGGTGGTTACAGGTATACATGTTTACTGACAACAAATTAATTCTCAAACAACCTGATAAGTTATGTGAAACATGTATTTACACAATGCCATTGGAGGCAAAGCAGTCACATTTTATTTTATTTTATTTTATTTTATTTCAGTTTGATTACCAGGGAAGTCCACTGGGCCAAGAAGAACCCATTTTCTGTGAAGGCCTGGGGAGAAAAGCTCCAAAGCCAGTACAAACAAGGAATATAATGATACATAGTAAGATCACTGCAAATGCAAATTTACAATAGAATGTACACACAGCAAAAAATACAGAGAAGAACACATAAAAGCAATCAATGTCAATCAGTTTGTCAGTAGAACACAACCTGTACCCATCACATAATACGGAGAAGACACATAGACCCACATATCCTGAAGCACTTAACTGTATCTTTCTGAAACCCCAAAAACTTATTGGATGAAATACAGATAATAAATGCTAGGTCTATATTAGGAAACCGAAAACCCGTTTGAGCGAATACCACAACACTGACACACATAGCCCGAACTGCAAATACGCTGAACCCCCTAAACCACGAATATTAAAATCTCGAATTGTCATAGTTGGCCAATACCACCGCGTGCTACATACTATGTACCCAAACATAATAAATAAAACACATACATACACTAACCAAACCCTACTTCTAACCCTACACTAAACCGTACATGCATTACTATCTATGCACCTACCTTAACCCGCACCCTAACCCTTACCCTACAGACATATACCTAAACAAATCAAATAATTCACACACATACGCTTAACAAAACCCTACTTCTAACCCTACACTAAACCTTACATACATTACCTATCTATGCACTTACCTTAACCTGCACCCTAACCCTAATGTCTGTAACTATCGCACACTTACATTACGGAGCTATACCACAGACAGGTCAACCATGACAATTTGACATTTCGTATTTTGCTGTTTTGGACATTCACTGTTACCGTAGTTCGCACTATATGTGTCACTCAATTCCGATTCGCTCTAAAGGATCTTCGGGCATCTAATATAGACCATAAATGCCCAAGGGCAGCCCTAAATGTACTCTTTCAAGACAACATCCAAATCAACACATTCAGTTACATCTCTTGAATACTGTATCTTTAAGCCCATAAGGCAAGCCATTACACAATCCAGCATTTTCATCATTTGAGACTCCATTCTGAGACACACTGATGGTCCTCTCACTGAGCTGAGGAAGGAGAAAGTCATGGTCAGTTTCTTATTGGGTCCAGGATCAGTCACATTACACACACACACATGCACTCTGGTCATTGGACTAGTCCAGAATAATCCCCTGCAAGTGCAGCAGTGCACAGCTTAAAGAAACAGTAATCCAAAAAAAAATAAAGCCAGCACCACGATGTATAAAGTGTAACTTTATTATAAAGTTATCACATACAGACATACCGGTTTCGGCATGAATTTCAAGCTTTCTTCAGTGTAACCATAAATGACACTCAGCACTCCTTATATACACACCCATCTTTTAAAAAAAGAACACCCACTGGCTGCTCTCAATACTTTATTTAACCCAGAAGGAATTAAAGCACCTAGCTTAATAATCTGTCTATTTTTTTGCTGACTGATCCTGAATTTCATGGGCCTGAATGTTTGGCCAACATAGAAGGCCAAGCATGAGCAAGTGGCTGGATATATAGCCCAGTCAGATGAACGATTGGCAAAAAATTTGATATCATAAACCTGACTTGTGTTGCGGCTACTAAACATTTTAGTCTGATTTAATCTGTTGCAATGTACACAATAGCCACAACTATAACATCCCTGAAGTACATCACCCATAAGAGTGTACTGTGTGTTAGGGGCAACCACCCAGGCTACCACCTTATAATGATTAAAGTAGGATGCCAATGTCCTTCCCCTCCTAAACCCAAATAGACATCTGTCATCAATCAAAGCCTTGATTTTCTCATCTGCCTGTAAGATGTTCCAATTTTGTTGTACCATATCACAGAAAATGCCTGTGTTATGCTCATATGTAGTAATCAATCTAATAGGGGCTGACTCATTAGCTTTATGTTTATATTCAAACAATTCCTATCTTGCCATACCACTGACCTCCCTACATGCCATGGTAATCACTCCTGGTTTATACCCACGTTCCTTAAATCTCCTGACCATATCCTTTTTGTGATGGTCATATTTATCACTAACAGAACAAATGCATTTAATTCTCATAAATTGAGATTTTGGTATATTGTGAATGACATCTGGCAGATGGTAGCTTGACGCATGTAGGAGGGAATTATATTCAGAAAATTTGCAGAAAACCTGTGTATCCAAAGTACCATCCACATTTTTGGTAATTAAAACATCCAAAAACGTGATTTGATTTAGATCATGTGTACAGGTAAATTCAATCCCCCATTTGTTTCCATTCAGGTATTCCACAAATTCTTGAAGATATTCCAAATCACCCTTCCAAATAAGCCAACAGTCATCCAAATAACGTTGCCAGATATCCATTTCTGGCAAAAACAAATTAGGTGAGGGGTCATATATAATATGTTTTTCTACATATGCCATGAATAAGTCGGCATAAATGGGGGCAAAAGATGCCCCTATAGCCGTACCCCTGGTTTGCCAGACACAGTTGTCCTGGTAGTAAAAAACATTTTTGGTCAAAATATGTTCCGTCATAAGTAATAACAACATGTTAAAACCTGGAGGATATAGTTCGGCAACACCCAACCAATACTCTACGGCCAAAAGGCCAGCTCAATGGGGGATGTTGGTGTATAGGGTGGCCACATCCAGCGTACAAAAAAAAACAATGGGGTTCAACCTGAGCATCTGATAGTATTTGTAGAAATTCCATAGTATCCCATATTCTACATCTTACCAGGGCAACAGAGGTTTTAAATATTGTGTTAGGAAAACCGCCAAAGGTTCTGTTAATGATACCCTACCCAAAATAATCGGTCTTCCCAGAGGGTTGGTTAATGATTTGTGGATTTTGGGTAGCAAATATAAGTGTTGCCTTTTGGGATTAACTACAGTAAGATGTTTGGCAGTGCTGTTAGATATAATCCCTTCATCCATGGCCAACTTAAGGAAGTCATCAATCTAATGTTTAAATGTTTTGGTGTGGTCCAATGGCATTATCATATAAAACAAGTGGTTGTCAAGTTGTCTTAAGACTTCATTATTATAAGTGTCAAAATCCATCACCACAATAGCCCCCCCCCCTTTGTCCGCCAGTGCAATAACAATATTTGTGTTGGATCTAAGTTCCATCAGTGCCCTTTGTTGGGTCTTTGAGAGATTATGTGGTTTGACCCGGGTTTCCCCATGGTATATGTGTAGATCTTTGAGAACATTATGTAAGAATAGTTGTACCACTGGATGCATAGGTGGCACAAAATTCAATCTCTGAAAATAAAAAAACATGATCAGTAGTACAAGTGTCACTATTTTTATCAAAAAATAGTTTTAAGTTTAATGTTTTCCGAAAGGAATACAAATCTGACACAAAATCATTTTCTGCCACAAAGAAAGCTGGTACAAAAGTTAAACCTTTATTAAGTAAATCCAATTGTTCAGAAGTGAGAGGTTGGGAGGAGATATTGAGGACATTATTAGATACTTCTTGTTGCTCATGATTTGGAGTAAAGTCTCCACATTTGTTATGTTTCTTGTGTTTGCATCCACCCCTGTGTTTGGGTTTCCTAAAGGGAGATCCATGCTGGTATTGCTTTGTTTTGGTGTGGATGAGGTTATACCCAATGCTATTTCAGAGTCGGTATAAGAGGAAGACTCATCCCCTGATGTACCCATAGATGAAAAACTAGTTTTCCTTAATATAGATTATACAGAAACAAAATATAGATAATACAGAAACAAAAACTGGGCAAAATGGCATACTTCCAAAAAACAAGCTGACCATCAAACCTTTCGTGAATGTAAGAACAAAACAAAAAAAGCCATACTATCTGATAAACAGAACTACTACCTTCGCCAACAACAAATATCCAATAAGGAACCTAAAAAATTTTGGACCACCATTAATAATCTACTATCCCCAGGCCAAACAATCACACCCAACCCGCAGGACTCTAACCATGATAACCATATACAAATAGCTAATTCCTTTAATTCCTACTTCACAAATACTATACAAAACCTGGCAAGTCACCTATCTCCTGACACCTCAAATATGCACTCCTTCTCCGTTAATACACCACCCTCATTTCACTTCCATCCCATCCCTACATCATATATTTCTTCACTACTTCAAAAACGTAAGCCCTCCTCACCCTCTGAAGACAAACTCCCTGCTGAGTTTCTGCAAACAGGAGCCAAAGCTGTAGCTTTTCCTAGTTCTATTTTGATAAACAGATCCATCAATGAAGGAACTGTCCCTGATATCTGGAAAATATCTCACATCATCCCACTACACAAAGGGGGAAAATCTATTGATTTATCTAACTATCGTCCCATAGCTTTGTTATCCCCTATTGCCAAAATCTTAGAAAAATGTATCCATAAACAATTACTAAATCATCTTCATCCAAAACAACCTACTTGCTAGCTGTCAACATGGCTTCAGACCTTCCCATAGTACCACCACTGCTCTGCTCTCCTTCACAAACACCATCAACACTAACCGCAACTTAAACAATCTTTCTTCTGCACTATTCATTGACCTGTCTAAAGTCTTTGACATTTTAAATCACAAAATGCTCCTCCACATTCTCAATTCTCTATCACTGGATCCTAACAGCTTAACTTGGTTTCAATCTTACCTCAAAAACCGTCAACAAGCAGTACTCTGGAAAAACTCTATATCTGACTACCTTCCTATTTCCCTAGGTATCCCACAAGGCTCTATCTTAGGTCCATTTCTTTTTTCCATCTTTATCAATGACTTTCAATCAGCTATCCCTTTTTCTAACTGTATCCAATATGCAGATGACTCCACTATTATCTGCACAGCTACCTCTTATGCTGAACTTCAGTCTCTTACACAAAAAGCCTTTAACACAGTTGAACATTGGTTTTCCCAATGCTGCCTCCTACTCAACCCTAAGAAAACAAAACTTCTCCTCTTCTCCCCAACACGTAACCAAATACCCCTACATTTCTCAATCACTTCAAACAACAATACTAGTATTTCCCCCAAAACCACCACAAAACTACTAGAAATTACAATTGATAATAAACTCAATTTTGAGAATCAAATTAACTCTACTATAAAAAGTGTGAACACAAAAATAGGAACCCTATATAGAATTAAACCATTTCTTACCCTAACTACTAGAATTACCCTAGCCAAGACCCATCTAATCTCTACTTTACTCTATGCATGTCCTATTTATACCAACCTGTCAAAAAAAAACCTTAATAAACTAGTTATATCCTACAACAACATTGCTAGATTTGCTACCGGATCTCCTTTTAGAACCCACCACTGCATTAATCTAAGACAACTTGGCTGGCTCGAACTTCCTAATCAGATTATACTTCAACAACTGGTAATAGCCCACAAAACCCTGTACCAACCCACCAAAACCCCAATACTCACCAGTCTTATTACCCCTTATCATAACCTGAAACATCTACGCTCCTCTAACAAACTTCTGATCAACATTACTACACCTAAAAACACTGCAGGAGATGGCTTATTCTCCAACTCAGTTGGGAAACACTGGAACAATTTACCTGCTGATATCACATCCCTGACTTCTCTTCCTATTTTCAAGAAGAATCTCAAATTGTACCTTAATAACAAATGGCTCTGCCCCTGTATTAACCCTGACTAGATAGCCCTTCTGTCTCCCACCTCCCTTTCCTTCTTCCCCTTCTCTACCCAATAAATGTTTTCTAAAGTTCCACAGCCACTCCTTAAGACAGGAAACTTACCCTTTGAACAAGTACTCAAAAGCTTCTTTTCTTTCCTCTCTTCTAAGGTGCATGTTCGCCTTCATAAAACTAACTTTCTTAGCTCTATGAAAATCATCTAATCCTCTACTCATCCTATTATATCTCCAATACCTTTCCTATCTTTTCCCCTCCTCTTTCTCACTTTATCCTTTCTTTTATTCTAAGTACATCTAAAATATTGTTTCTCTGCTCATTTCAAAAAAAAAAAAAATGTTTTATATTTTTTCGTTTTTAGTTTTTTATTATATATTTTTCATATCTGCATGCTGATTTGGACTGTCTTAAATTTTAGGTTGACTGACTTTTTACTTTGTATTAAAATTTGGAGCTTTCCTCCCCGGGCCTCTACTGAAAATGGACATATATCCAGTTAGACTAGCCCGGTCAACAAATGTAAAATAAACAAAATAAATAATAGATCTTGGGCATTTCCTTTTGATGGACTTAGGGCAAACATTGGAAAATTTTACACTTTTAAATGGGCCAAATGGTCTCCATTTATCATAGTCCATAAGGTTCCTATTGAATTTGTGCTCCTTAAGCTGTTTTTTTAGGGCTGATAGTTCCTGTGCTAGTTGTTGTAAACATGTTGAATAATTCTTATGGCCCTCAAATTGTTTGGATTGTTTACACAACTTAGTAACTTCCAATATACCAGCATCTCTGCACCGGTCATGATATGAAGCTAAGGCCTGTACAAACCCTATCGATGCTTGTTGTTGTATGCCTTCCACTGATGTTCTGGACATGTAGGCTTTTAAAAATAAACTTAAATGCCACACTGGCTCTTAATTTTTTCATACTCTAGACAACTGATTAAACAAGTCTTGACAATCAGACTCAAGTGGGTACATGCTCATTCCTTAGCAAACAGAACTCCAGTCCACTAATGATTGGCAGTAGGTTTTTTTACATGTTATGGCTCCAAAGTAAGGGAAAATAGGGATATAATGTATTCATAAAAAGGATATATCAAGAATTGGAAACCAGTCAACTGCCTATATATCAAAAAAACACCCTAGAAACGGGAATATCAACAATTATTGGGTATAATACTGAACTAAAACCCGTCAAGGACAAGTATCATGTCAGTATATATAGGGAATATGTCCAATATCTGAATAGAATATCCAATGCAACTGTCCAGATAACCCACAGAAAATACCATTCAAAAAACAATAGCTGACCCTATCAACAGGCAGTATTAGTAATTTGAACTCAGAAAACAAGAAAACTAAAGGCCAACACTGTGTCCTGATGCATTAACTATCCTAAAGTAAATCATATAAGCTTGAACTGTGATTCTGTATATATGCATAAAATGTTGGTTATATACTATCTATTCATGTAGACACAAAGTCCATATGTTAGAAAAAACAGATGCTTAAAGCTAAACAACTTTGTAATGTACCAAAGTGAAAAAAACCATAGGTATCAAAACAGAAATGTCAAGGTAACTGCACTAAAAAACAACAACTGCAATATTAAATGTGCATAACTATTTTTATAAGCACAATAATATGCCTCCTAATTACTTAGTTTCCCGGTACAGAAAATACTCGTCCCTATACCATACTAATATTGCCTGCTGCAAACACTCATAGGTAGCTGCTTATATAAACTAAAATTTAATTACAATCCTACTTTAATCATTATAAGGTGGGAACTTGAGTGGTTGCCCATAATACACAGTCCACTCTTATGGGTGATGTACTTCAGGGATGCTATAGTTGTGGCCATTGTGTACATTGCAACAGACTAAATCAGGCTAAAATATTTTGTAGCCGCAACACCAGTCAGGTTTATGATATCACATTTTTTGCCAATTGCTCATCTGACTGGGTTATATATCTAGTCACTTGCTCATGCTCTGCCTTCTATGTGGGCCAAACATCCAAGCCCATGAAATTCAGGATCAGTCAGCATCTAAGTGACATCAAACTAAAAAAGCATACAAATGCATTATACAAACATGTGGTTAATCATCCATCAGCATCTTTTAGATTCATTGTCATTGATATTATCAAGGGGGATAGAACAAATAAAACTGGCTGGCACAATATACTTAATAATAAAAAAAAATTATGGATTATTAAGCTAGGTGCTTTAATTCCTCCTGGGTTAAATGAAGTATTGTGAGCAGCCAATGGGTGTTCATTTTTTAAAGGATGGGTATGTATATAAGGAGTGTTGAGTGTCATTTATGGTTACACTGAGGAAGGCTTGAAATTTATGCTGAAACCGGTCTGTCTGTATGTGATAACTTTATAATAAAGTTACACTTTATACACTGTGGGGCTGGCTTTATGTTTTTTGGTCATTGGACTAGAGGTAGAAGTATGACTCATCATCCATGGAGTGTAATTTACATACCTCCCTGGATTAGACAAGGAGCGACATCATGGGGATCTCAAACAATGTGTCCCAGGCTGGTATGAGCCTAGGACTTAGCAGCGTTTTACCTCCTCTAAGGATGATGCATAATATGAACAGAAGATGACTGACTTTAGTAACTGACTCATTCTCTAAGTGTATACCATATTTGTCAGCATGGAAGGAGCTGATCAACAGACTACTCCGCTTTGCCAGGGATGGTCTTCACCACTCCCCTCTAGGTTTTTGAATATCAGCTAAACCACTGTCCTCCCCCGTTGTGCCTTTTTTAGGCAATGACAAATTGAAAATACTTCCAACATAGCAAATCAAAGCCAAGAAAATCTAAAGGTGTTTGAGTCTAAACAACAAATTCAATTCTCTACAGGCTCTCCTCATCCTAGAGAAATGTTGGCATCCGTTCATGTAGAGCAACCTGGCAGTGCAAGGCTAAAATACTTTCCGCATATTTAGTCTAGCCACTAAACAAGCAGGGATTAAAGTTAGAGGTGTCTCAATTTAGATCCAAAGGAATATGGTCAAACAGGATGGTGTATTGAATGTCTCTACATTCAATTCACCATTGACAAAATTGCATACCACTTCCTTACAAGCTATAGGTCCCCCTCCAGGAAACCCATACCGTGTGTTTAAGCATGCTGGAAACACTCACCATCCAGCCTAATACCATATTTAAGATGGCATTAATTGCCCAACTTTAACTGGGAATCATATGACACCAAATGTGCAACAACAGATATTTCTGAATTTTTTAAACACAAACTCCCTGGACCAGATTGTCAGTACAACAACCAGTGTTACAAATGTACTGTATCTGGCCATCACTAATATTGGAAAGCATTGCATACCCTCCTTAGTGTAATGTCCTCTCTCCCGATGTCAGACCACAAAATGGTCTCCTTTGAAGTAAAATTAAAACCTAAATCCCAACCTAACCCTGGAAAGTTGAGAAACTACTTTAGGTTCAAGTACTACTATTAAGTGATAATCTGGCAACATTTTAGTCCCCTCTAATCCCAGAGAACACTGCTGCCTATGCAGAATTGTTCATAGAAACCCTATAAGAGTATGCTAATAGCCACATAAAGGCAGCTGAACCCACCAGGAATAAGTACAGACAAGGCACTCTGGTGGAATTACAATATCAACAGGCTGCATAACAGAAGGAAGGAAGAAAATCATGGCATTAATGTGGAGGTGCAGCACCCAGCAGGATAAAAGCACTGTCATCAAACTAAACAATCAACTCAGAGAAGAAATAAAGTCTGTTAGTGAACCCCGACTTGTCACAAAACAGATGGTTAAAATAGCTCACTGATAAAATAAGTGTCACATCCCAACAGTCTGTATTCAGCATAAATCTCTTTATTTTTCACCAATGTTAAGCGCTTTCATCTACTAGTACGTATATTTCATCAGAACATGTACCCATTCCTAGTCATCCATTTAAATACATTCATTCTTCCAATCACATTCAAGACTGCATTACATTTGAATTTAAATACATTACATATTAAAGCGCTAGCGTCTGAATTGATGTCTATACTCATGAATTACACTAAAACATATATAACAAATGTATGCTTACTTTTAAAACACCAATATTACATAGATAAAATAAACTAAATTTGCAAAAATTATATATATTGAGTATTATATAATACATATTATACATTGCTAAAGTTATATAAAAATGTATAAAAAGTTATAAAAAGTTTGATATAACAATACATATGTATATCTACTGGGAGACTGTTATAACTAAATATTGTATATTAAATTATGCTTTCTATTTGATTAAAGGTAATGTATGAAATATAAAATAAAAATGTATTTTTTAACTTCTAAAAGTTAACAGGACATTACTAACTATGTCAAAAGGGAATTGGGGAAGAAATATATTCCACTACTGGGTAGAGACAAGATTATAGACAATCAAAATACTAAGGAGAAAGACCCTGAAAATATCAAGGGATACCGTCGAGCCTGTATATTAGAATTCTACCCATCGGTGGTGGAAGTAAAGAACATTATATATAATAATTGGAATATTTTAAGGAGTGACGAAGGGGTTCATAATAAATTAGGAGACGTACCCTGACTGGAGCAAATCTAAAAAGAATGATAGAAATGAGGACAACACATAAGGGTAACAACTTCAAAGATACAAGGGAAGAGATGTGGACTCTGCAACCAATGTCATGCTATTATGGAGGAGAAAACTATAACACTGGGAAACCCTAATAAAACTAGAATAAGATTTAAGAAGGGGAATTGTCAGACCCAACATGTAATATATTTAGGTAAGTGCACCAAATGTCCGAGTTTCTATGTAGGAAAAATGGATAGAATGCTCAGAAATCGTATATACGATCACTTGTATTGTATAAAAAAGAAGGACAAGAACAATGCCCTATATAGGCATCTTGAAACTAGTAGTGGTTGCGACACCTTCAGGTTTGCTATTTTAGATTGTGTCATGACAAGTCGAAGAGGGGGAAATATTAAGGATAAACTGGGGGAGAAAGAGGTAAAGTGGCAAATATTGTTAAATGCAGCCAATCCCCCAGGATTAAATGAATGTATCCCCACTAAACCCTTACTACTGGTATGAATTGTTATGTAGAATCTGTAAAATGATATGTATTGCTTGAACACATACTTTTAGAAGTTACAAAATAATTTTTTATTTTATATTTCATATATTACCTTTAATCAAATAGAAAGCATAATGTAACATATAATATTTAGTTATAACAGTCCCCCACTAGATATACATATGCATTGTTATATTAAACTTTTTATAACTTTTTATACATTTTTATATAAAATTAGCAATGCATAGTATGTATTATATAATACTCAATATATTTTTTTGCAAATTTAGTTTATTTTAACTATGTAATATTGGTGTTTTAAAAGTAAGCATACATTTTTTATATATGTTTTAGTGTAATTCATGAGTATAATCATCAATTTAGATGCTAGCTCTTTAATATATAATTTATTTAAATTCAAATGTAATGCAGTCTTGAATGTGATTGGAAGAATGAATGTATTTAAATGAATGACTAGGAATGGGTACATGTTCTGATGAAATATACTTACTAGTAGATAAAAGCACTTAACATTGGTGAAAAATAAAGAGATTTATGCTGAATACGGACTATTGGGATGTGACACTTATTTTATCAGTGAGCTATTTTAACTAAGTGTTTTGTAACAAATAAAATCTCCCAATGCCAATTTAGAGGTTAATTTGGACTGTCAGGCCAAACACAAGGACAACCACAAAGCATGCTTTAGCTATGTCTGAAACTTTTAAGGCAATATGCAATTGTGTGTAGACCTCATTGTTAATGGGTCCACATATACTGAGCTAGATGATATACAAACCTACTGGCAGACAAATTTAGCTCTAACTATACCCTTCTCTCCACCTCAGTATTTCCTCAGAAAATGCCATAAAATATAACTACTCCCTACTATAGCTAAGGAACAGGTCTTCAATGCTCTTTCTAAGGCTAGGAATACATCATCAATGGGCCCAGACAACATCTCTTGGCTCCTTCTAAACAGAATGAAACATGACCAATCAGCCCTCTGGAATCACAATTTAACATAGCCTCTGATCAACCTTTGTGTCTCACGAATGGAGAACAGAAAGAGTCAGCCCTCTGTACAAAGAGAAGCCAATTACAGACTGTGGAATCTACAGACCAGTAAGTCTCACTAACTTTACAGGCAAAGCCATGGAAAGAATTATCATGGACATGATCAATAATGAAAGTGGAAACCTCCAGACACTGGACTTAATCTCATTTGTTTTCATCAAGGGGAAGTCATGTCTACTCAACCTGCTGGATTTCTTTGAGAAGGTCATCAAGGCACTGGATGAGGGTTAAACAGTTTACCTACCTTGACCTGCCCAAGGTATTTGACACAATACCCTACCTGGGCATTGTTGACAAACCCAAAAGGTTATGTAGAAACCCTTATGTCATCTAGTGGATAGCCAGCTGGCTCACAGACAGGATCTAGGAAGTCAGAAGAGTGGACTCTACCTCTAAAAAGAGGATAGTCAAATGTGGAGTCCATCAGAGATCTGCCCTGGGGCCATTCCTGTTTGGCATCTACTTCTTTGAAATCAAGGCAATGTCAAGGGCCTTTGGCTGACCAAATTTGGAGATGATTGTGAATTAGGATTAGTCACAAAATCTCCAACTGACATAAATGTTCTCCAGAAAGGGATGACACAGACAAATAACTTGTGTCACAGCCATGGACCAAAACTGAACACCAAGAAATACGTAACAGCATCCTTTTTGGAATCTGTCCACCCCTGGTAATGAGAATACTGACAACACACCTGTAAGCATCATCCCAAAAGACAGGAAATTGTGTACCCACACAGACAGTAATCTAGCCCTTGACCATAATGTGCTTATAGTAGTGAGGAAATAATTCTCTCCTGTGCAACTTACAGACAAAGGTATGGCATCTAAGTCCAAGGAAGTCATTGTTCCACTGTATCTGACATTCATCAGACCTCTCATTGAGTACAATGTCCCCTTGGGATTACCTAACCAGGCACGTCCAACAACTGGAAAATCCACAAAGGTTTTTCACAAAAAGAATATAGGGTGTAAGCAACATGTCCTATGCAGGCCACCTCAAAGCTTGATCCCTGTATTCTATCTCCTACAGGCTTTTGAGGGAAGATCTATGCTGGCATACAAGGCATTGTCGGAATCCCACCCTGGTGGACCTTTTGCATATCCACAAAACAAGGAGCACCACTGCCTGTTCTACAGACTTAAAATTTGGTTGTGATATAAATAAGCCCTGTTGGAGAGACAGGTATATATTGCACAGACTATGCCTTCTCTAGAACAAGCTTCACCTCCATATGAAGCAGGGTCTCCCTAAACCAATTCAAGTGCAACTTAGATAATTGGATGGAAAACAAGAAATTCATCCATGGTTTAGCATCTATGTCCCTAATGAACATAGATAGCCTGCAAACGGTTCATCTCCTAGCCCCTGCTTGTAAATGTTTTATCTCTTAAGCACTTGCTTACACTTACTAAGGATACCAGAACTTGTCAGGGATTTTAAATGCATGGGTAGGTTTAAAAAGTTCCCAGTGATAATTGGCCTAATCCACACCTATGAACCTATGAACCTGTAGGACAATATTTATACACTGGATTCTCTTGGTATGGAACCTTTATGGGCATTCCAACTGTTTCATATGTTTTTGTCAGGTACATGCTGAAGGCAGCATTGTACTCATCGATGGGTCTGATAAGGGACAAATAAAGTAGTATTATGACTTCCTTGGACCTGGATGCATTGCCCTTACTTATAAATTAGGCAACATAAAATGATTTTCTTTGTACCTTAGCCATGTGTTGGTCAATGGCCAGATTACTATCTACATATATATTCCCAGATTTCTGACTATTGGGTCAAGTGTTAGGTCTGTCTTACTGATTGAGTAATTAGCCTAGGTGACCATTTTTCAAAAGGCACTATAATGCGTTTCTTAGCAATTAAGTTTTAATCCGTGACTTTCGCATCAGTCATTTGTCTATTTTAGACCTTTTATGGGGGAATCCTTGATAGTACCCAATTTGCAGTCTATATGCAAACTTGGTCAGCCAAAGGCCCTTGAAATTAGCCTTTTCCTTTGAGATGTAGATGCCAAATAGGAGTAAACCCAGTGTGGAGCCTTTAGTTATCCACTTGTGACTGATCTTTTAGTGGAGGAGGTCACTCCAACACTGACGTCCTGGGTCCTGTATGTGAGCCAACTGGCAATCCAGTGAGTTACGTAGGGGATTTTGCCCATTCTGGGAAGTCTATCAACTATAACCAAGACAGAAATGTATCAAATACCTTAGCCAGGTTCAGGTAGGTCGTATGCATGGTTTGCCACCATCCATTGTCTTGGTGACCTTCTCAAAGAAGTCCATCAGGTTTAGTGGGTATAAACATCCCTTGACAAAGATAAACTGGGTTGTGTCCACCAAAAGTGCAGCTAGGACTGGATGAGAGGGGCAATTACCCCTGGAGCAAGTGTTAGGAGGGTGCACATGATCACCCATCATTCTGATTGATTTTCTTTTTTTTTTTTTTTGCTCTTCACTTGAAGAGCTACCTGGGGGGCACTGTGGATATTGCTGTAATAACTTGATCGCTACTACAGAGAAGTCTTTTTTTTTATTTCTTGTTTTGATTTCTAGTGGAATAACTAGCAGGAGGGGGGTCCTTGATGTTCTAACTGTAATAACCGGGTGGCTAAAATGTATTAGAAATTAGAAATAACAAAGCCATTAGAGAAATCTAATCATTATGGACTTGTTCTTTCTGATATAAGCCTTGACACTTTTCCATTTATTATATACTCTATTAAGGTTAGAATACCACTAGTGTGCTTTGTTTTTAGAATTTGTTTTGGGCTTACTTCTAGTAGGTAGCACAACCTCTATATAGCCATTTACATGGTTGTACAACATCTCTGTGAACAACTCCACACAGGATGCTGTGAACTTGGGGTTAGGAGAGGCACTGAATTTGACAAACTATCACTTAATAAGATGTCATTTGCTTTGGAATAGTTTCTAACTGTTATGGTTTGCTGGGGTTACCAAGTTGATTTTTATTTCTATGGAGGCAGCTTTTTGGTTCACCTTCACATGTGAGAACATGACACTGGGGGTGTGTGCACTGCTTTGCCATATTGGTGAGTACTAGGTCCAGAAAGTTTGAATTTCTGGTGGGTGTGCATATTATCTGGCCAAGGGTATTTGTGTTAACAAAGTTCAGGAATCGTTGACCCTATGAGTTTGAAGCAGTGTATGCTTCTCAGTCCATAGAGGGTAGTTAAAGTCTCCTATCCATAGGGTATTTGGTTTAATGGTGTGTCTCTCCAGTAGGTCTAGCTATGAGCTATGGGTTTCCTGGGACATAGAGGGTGACCTATAGCTTGTTAGGTTATTGTATGGGACGTTGTCTATGGTAATTTACATGAAGATAAACTCTGGGGCATCACCCTGTTTAACCAACCTAGAGGTATATATGTTGCTAATTTAAATTACCCTCCTCCACCTTTTGTCATTACCCATATAGCTGATGGTTTAATTATGTGGAAGGCACTGAAGCCTTACACTGCAAGAGTACTTTCTGCAGATTACATTCCCCAGAGCAAAGACAGCTTGTTCTGTGTTGAGTTTCTTGTTTAGGCTCCTATCATTGAAAAGTAACATCTTTAGGTTTCTTTGGGTTTTACTTGCTATATCTGGAGGTTTGTCAATTTGGTATTGCCTAGCAAAGGTTCTAAGGGGACAGATAAAGTTTTAGCCAATATTCTGAAGCCTAGGGGAGGCAGGTGCAGACCATCCTGTGAAGAGCAATGTAGTCTGTTAACCTTTAGGTCTCTTTGGTTTTATTTGTGACGTTTACAGGTTAGTCAGTTTGGCATTGCACAAAAAAGGCTCTAAGGGGTTGATAAAGTTTTAGTCAATATTCTGAAGCCTGGGATAGACAGGTGCAGGCAATCCTTTGCAAAGCTACATGGTGTTTTACCCATGTCCTTGCATGCTGTCAAATACTGTATCCCCCTGGAAAGACAGTAGAAACTAAGCCATTATTAAAGTCAGTCATCTTTTTTTCATGTTGTGGAATTATCTTTGGTGACAGTAGATCGAAGGAAGTATGTCTCTGGTCATTAACTACCACATGGACTATAACAAAATCATACTGCTACCTGGTGTAGTGACTTGAGTGTGTGCATAACTTGGCAGAACCTGGCCCCAGATAAGTGACTACCCATTATCTTCATGTTCAGTCTGGTGAGTGGGGCATCTGGGTGTCGTACAATGCAGTCCCCTATGACAACAGTCATCGGTAAGGTGTTGGCTTGCCTTATGGGCTTTGTTCTTGGGGGACCACTAGGTGTAGGAATATCTGTGGTGTTTGTTGTTGCTTTCCATGAGTGCTTTAGAGATTGCTGAGGATAGGCATTGATGTTTACAGGCTTAGGAGGTCTTTGAAGTAGTTTGGAAGAAGTTCTTTTTAGTGCCTTAACATAAGTTGGACTATCTGTGCAGTGGACATTATCTGTGCTGGATGTAGTATATGTGTTTTTGACTTCCTTGTTTGTATGTCAGAATTTTGCCTCCAGTGAAAGCGTGCATCTGCATCTCTCGCATGTTTCTTTAAGAATAAAATGGTTGTCTGTGAACAAGACACAATTACTACATTTTCTCTGAATGCCCAACCAAGCTGGACATGGAGACTTTTGGAAACTGCATATCATTGTTGTTTGGACCTGTTTTGAGGTGAGCTACTGTAGGTTTTGTATGGGTCATACAGAGGTTTCCTTGGGTAGTCTTGTTTGGCATTAGACTAGATTAGATTCTGCTAAGATTTGAAAGTTGTGCTGTTTAATGTTCAAACTAGCTTCTCTAAGCTAGTCTCCATGCAAGGTTCATTTAGCCACACTAAGCTACAGATTTCAGTTCTAAGGGTAATTTTAGAAATAAAATTGACTAGCTAGGCATTTGCATCTGAGCAAGGAACTGCTATCCTCTTAATGTAAAAACACCAAAAAAAATGCTAGAAAGAAAAGCTACAAGAAAAAAATCTTAAACAAACAACCTGGGAAAGGCAATTTCAAGGATTTGGGACCTTTAAAATGATTTAAAGGCAAACTCAACAAATAAAGCAAAAATAAATCAGAAACACGGTAAAACAGTTAACTGAGTATAAAACAATAAAATAAATCACTTATCTGACAAGGATGGAGCAAGTTAGCTGAAGTAAAATAGTAAGATAAAACTCTTATCTGGCAATGATAGAGCAGGATTAATTCAAGATCATCTCAGAGTATGGTGAGGGCACCAAGTAGATGGCAGCTCTGGGAAAATGAGTAGGAGGCAATTTATAGCAAGGGAGATTTACTGTAGAGCAATGCTGGTTTGCTGGGTGGACACTTCATATTATGGATATATGGAAAGCAATGGGTAGGAAAAGTACTTAAATAGCTTACACAATAGACAGTGACAATGAAAGAGAAGATGGTGGGATGAACTTTCAAAGGCAGATTACCATAAAGGACTAAAGCCAGAGACACAGCCTTTTAAAACCACAGCTGGAAAAGGGAGGGAAGGTTGGATCAAGTTGCTAAAACCTGACTTCGTAGTGAGGGACCCAATCAAATAAAGCCAGTATTGGAGCTGTAGTCCTACGCTGTGAATTTTAGAAACTTTAGCCAAATGACTCAGTGGGAGCTAAGGCAGATGTAAAGAATGAGAAAAATATAGCTAAGTAAACAGAAAGGCACTGAAGTGCAACTTTAAGCAGGTAAATGATCAGCAGAATATAAGAATCTAGCAACAAAACTGGAATATAAACAGCTATAAAATTACTGAAGCACAAATCCTGGGGCAGAATTCACAATATTGCTACTAGTGCAATACCACCACAGAGTAAGAGACCATTAATATATTCTTCTCTTTTGAAATCAGGCATTAATTTCAAAATTCAAAAAAAATCCCCTAGCCAGTGATTTTAGGATGCATTTGTAAATAAAATATATTATATATATATTTATTCTCTTTCCTAATACTAGTGCCCTGGCACAACTTGTTCTATTCTAAATTGTAAATAGTGTAATTTTTTTTGACTCTCCATATGTCACTTTTTTTTTCAATCCTCTTCATTCCTTAGCAGTCTTACTCTAGCAATTATAACAGAATAATATTGCCTCTCCATTGTTATCTCTTGTTTAACTGCCTCTGCATTTTTCTAAACTACATAATAACTGTTCCTTTATCTGCTTTCATGTTTATATATTTTGTTTAATTTGTTTGCTTTTTTGCTTTTTGTGTTTTGTTTGATTGTTTTATTGTTTTTATTGTAAGTTACTAGTATGATAATGGAGCTTTTCTCCTCGGGCCTCTGCTGAAAATGGACATGTATCCAGCCAGACTAGCCCGGTTAACAAATGTAAAATAAAATAAAAATAAAATTGAGAGTTCTAAAGTCACTTATACATTAGAATGGACTCCAGTTTTTATTTTTATGCTTGTAGACTCCAATGTCCTGGATCAACGTATCTACACCCCCACCAGGGGGAGCAATATCCTAGATCTAGTCATTACCAATATGAGTGACTGGTGTTCCACACCTGAAGTCAACGCCTCATTGGTCCGATCCGACCATAAGCTAATTACCCTAGATATCCACATCCTGCCTCCACCCCCCCATTAAGGAAACCATGGTAAAAAATTTCTCCAAAGCCAACTTCATGCTTCTTAAGACAGAAGTGGTGAACTTCATGACACTCATGCAGATGAGCAATACAGTTATGACTACTGAATCCTACAGAATTGCACTTTAAAAGCATTTACATGAGTGCATGGATCGTGCTATCACAAACAGAACCAAGACGCTATCCTCCAAAAAAAGAAAGCCAATCTGGTGGTCCCCTACCATAAACAAACTGTACAACAGAAGGAAGAAACTCTTGCAAAAGAGAGTAAAATCCCATGAGTGGAGGAGCTCCCTGGTCAGCCTCAGCAAGAAGCTGTGATCCCTGATAAAATCCTCCAAAGCTAGTTACGAAAACAAAATCGCCACTGATTCTAAAGACAACCACAAAGCATTCTATAGCTATGTCTAGAATTTTAATGGCAATACTCAGATCTGCTCTGAGTTACAGCACAATGGCACTAAATATACAGACCCAAGTGATATTGCCAACATCCTGGCAGATAGGTTCAGTGCTAACTTTACCCCCTCTCACTCCCTACAGAGCCCATCTCTATAACAGAAGAATTAAAAGTTCCTGTAATCACGGTTTCACAGGTAAAACCACACTCTCCAAAGCCAAGAACACAGCATCCATGGGACCAGACAACATCCCAGGCTGCATTCTACATGAACTACAGAACGAACTGGCACCCCACCTAAGTATCATGTTCAATCATAGCCTCACCTCAGGCTTTGTGCTTGCTGAATGGTGCACAGCAACAGTTATCCCACTCCACAAGGGGGTAGCCACCACGGACCCCAGGAACTACCGCCCCATTAGCCTGACGAGTCTGTTCTGCAAGGCCATGGAATGTATCATCATGGAACTTATAAACAAAGACATTGGTAATCTCCAAACTCTGGATCCCACCCAGTCCAGTTTGTAAAAGGCAGATCATGTTTCCTAAACCTGATAGACTTCTTTGAAGCAGTCACCAAAGCCGTAGACAAGGGTAAGGTGGTTCAAACAGCCAATCTAGATCTTGCCAAGGCTTTTGACACCATCCCCCACTCTGGAATTATAGATAAACTCACTAAACTAGGTATAAATCCCTATGTCACAAGATGGGTTGCCAACTGGCTCACTGACAGAACCCACACTGTGAAAGTAGCAGACTCCAAATCCGACTTCAGACCAGTGACAAGTGGACTACCACAGGGTTCAATCCTGGGTCCTCTCCTGTTTGGTATCTACTTCTCTGAAGTACAGGCTAACACAGAAGGTCTTTGCCTAACAAAGTTCACAGATGACTGCAAACTAGGAGCCATAATCGAAACTCCTAACGATGTGGACATCCTACAAAAGAGCCTCACTGAGACAGATGCCTGATGTCAAAGCCATAGCCTCAAGCTCAATGCCAAAAAGTGCATTGTCATCCCCTTTGGTAAAAACTCTGTACCCATGAACTACAACATAGGCGGTAGTATACTTAACACTGAATGTGTGATAAGAGACCTTGTGACACAGGTGGACAGTAGTCTCTCCTTTAATAATCACATCGCCACAGTAGTCAGGAAATCCTTCTACATGGCACACCTCATCACAAAAGGTTTCTCATCCAGAAAAAAAGAGGTCATTGTTCCCCTCTACTCATCACTCATTAGACCCATTATAGAGTACAACACCCCTTTTGGTATGTACCTCACAAGACATCTACAACAACTGGAAAGGCCGCAGAAATACCTCACAAAGAGGATTACTGGCCTCAAACAGATGCCCTACGCAGACCATCTCAAAAGACTCCAGCTTTAATCCATCGCATACAGCCTGCTCAGAGGTGATCTCTGCCTAACATACAAAGCTATGTCAAACTCCGAGCTGTTGGACATGCTTCACTTAAAGAAATCCCAATCCTTCCGAGCTACATGCTCTGTGGACCTATACCTTGTCACCACAATAAACAGAACATGCCGGAGGGATAGATTCCTGTCCCAGAGACTTCCCATACTCTGGAATAAACTACCTATCTATATCAAACAAAGCTCCTCATTAGCACTCTTCAAGAAAAATCTTGATGATTGGATGGGAAATAGGAAATTCACCCCGGGTATTACCTCTGTGGCTCTGCTCGACAGTGGTACAGGAAAATAATTTTATTGGGTGGCAAAAGCCAGGGTACCTTTTTGGCTGAGCTTGTATAGGCCCCAGGGCCGATAGCCTAGTACCTACCTATGAACCTATGAACCTATGAAACTATGTGGTCTCCTAGTGTGTGCACCACAGGCTTCCATTGTGTTTACTGCTTATATCTGTAGCTTTGCCTGGATAAACCATATTTATATTTATATTTACATTTATTTATTTATTGCCACTCAGATCTTCTCCATCTGTCCTTCAGTCATCTTTTCCAACTGGCTTGTTAAGAGGGAGGATGGGAGAGTCATACTATGGCCAGGAAGAGGATCTGTATTTTTTGGTTATTGTAATCAAACTTGGATTGGGAAACATATGACCTGCTCCTTACAAGACTGAGCAAACAATGACACCAGTCATGTGCTATCCCACAATCTAGTTCTTTTGATCACTTAAACATCTAAGTAATCTCTTACAGGGCTACTTGTTGAGACCCAAGAATACACCCTTCAGTCTCCAATACAGAATACTGCAGCTGCAGCAAAAATCCACATCTTTCACCAAAAAAGGCAGAACCGACATTTATTTTATTTTTATTTTACATTTGTTTACTGGGAATGTCCGACTGGATACATGTCCTTTTTCAGCGGAGGCCCGGGGAGAAAATCTCCAGTTAGAGCAGTAAAATACAAAATAAGGAAAAATAATTTCTAATACAAATCATCAAATGCTTAGTAGGAATATTCTGAACTTAATACATAGATGTGCACTGTACAAATCATCAAGGCTATGTACCAATATTGTATATTATAGTCTCAGTCTAAAGTTATACAAACAGCAGGACATTAGTGGCATTTTATACATGAATGAATAAGACTCAAAGAAGGAGGATCAACATTGGAATGCAACTTGAAGAAGGAGGCTCTGCATTATAGCAATAGCAAAAATCACCTAGTGTGTTCTATGTGACATCCATTCATCAAAGAGAGATTCATATTTACAAAATGTTAAAGAAAAATATTGAACAAGCAAGAGTTACTGTTACGCTTTCTTCTTATTAAGTATTTCAGTGGTAGATTGTGTAGAGTGGTAGATGTGAGGAAGAAAAGGAATTGTATGAGAGATTGTGCAAAGTGTGTAGACATGTTTAGAGATGACTGTGGATTGTGTCCTAGGCCCTTGCTGTTTAGATTGTGTAGAATATGAATGGCCAAAGTATGTGCTTAAGGAAATTGAGTATGTGACAATCTGTATGCATTAAGATGGACTTTGTACTGCGAACTTTGAGTAAACTGTGAATAGTGGAAAAGTACTGAAAAACAAGAGCCTGTTTGAAAGCAGGAAATGTGCCTTATATGGAAGTGCATCCGATTTTTTTTCTCTGCCTAGAGATGCAGTAATGTGAACTGTTTTAAGCCTGCGGGTAAACCACTGATTGGTTAATTGTCTTTTGTACTAATTTAATTGGTCTAGTTTATATTTTTGTATTGTCAGCAGTATCACCATCATATAAGCTTATGCATTCCTTTGTTCGGGGAGTCTCCCTGGTACTTTCCATGAGGGTCCCACACGTGTGTAATAAATACCACTGAAAGAGAGGAAGAAGTGTCTTGTCTTCATTTAAGGAGAAATGTTAAATGCAACAATTGTATCTTACAGATCTTACTTTTTCATCTGAGGTGTTCTACAGTTCATATGCAGATTACCTGAAAATGGGTAAACTGATTACAAGTGTTACAGATAAGGCATGCCCACAAAATAACGACTAAATTGACCATTTGGGCACAGGAGAATAATATGCTGATAAATACATCGAAAGCTAAGCATATGAGATTTGGGAGATATAAACTGAAAGGTGAATATTTAATACAGCACACAGTGATTGAAACTGTAGACTCATTTAAGGACCTGGGTATATGGGTAGATCCAGCTATGAGTTTTTCTAATCATTTCAAACAATTGGCTAATGATAGTTATAGAACTATAGGTTATATAAAAAGATTTATGAAGTCTAGGAAGTCAAACATAATGAAGTCATTGTTTATTAGTTACATTAGACCCAAACTTGAGTATGGAATTACAATATGGAAACCCTATCGGAAAACAAGCATGAATAAATGTAAAGAGCAGAGCGGAAATATACCAAGGGCATGTTATTATGAAAGACTAAAATATCTGAACTTGTACAGTGTCTCTAACAGATATTTAAGAGGAGATCTTATTCAGGTATATAGGGCATTTAGGGACAACTACCTCTGGGAATGTTTGGGGTTATCAAAACATACAAGAGAATCATCAGATAACATATGTAGAAGATTCTACAGGAATGAGAAGTGTACTAATTAATTCTCTGACAAAGTAGCCTATGCTTATGCTTAGCCTGGACATTTATTATGGGAACAAGTGTTTTGGTATATTGGCAAGTTAGAAGGGCATTAATGCCTGTGCTTGAAACATTTGTATGTATGTATGTATGTATGTATGTATGATAGTACCATGCATTGTATTACTAAATAGCTTAAAAGGTCATTTTGATGAACGGACCAGACTCTGATGTAAGCATGGCAATTAAATAAACTAGCAATTCTCAATGCAAGTCTACTTACTGTAGTATGTTTTACATGGGAATAAATATAGGTTAGTCAGTGCAAGCTAACTTTTTATATCTCCCTGCTCTATTCCTAGTAGGGTACAGATACTATGCAACTAGTAATATTATCATGAGGCATTGAACAACTTCATTAAATGATTGCCTCTATAGTACAATAAAAACAGTACATGTAGTAACGCTGGAAATCAGTACACGTTCATCACAACTTAGCATTAAAATCAGTACATTTAGCAATGCTAGGAATCAAGTAAGATCATCGCAATTGAGCACTATCATAAATGTAACCATTTACTGAGAACACCAAACATGTGGTTCTATCACCTGACCCTAGAACTGCGAGTATTCACTACCATCTGAAACTATGGCCACATATGAGTGCTATAACATGTAGCAAAGATAAACCTCTGTTTGCTTGACTTGTAACAGCAAGATATATCAATTGTAATCAGTTTCGGAGAAGCTAAACACGCATTTTTTACACTGAGACTTTAAGCACTACTAACATATATCATACTGCATGTCAGTATCCTTCGCAGTTTAAGGACATTTAGATCACTGTCATGGATAAAAAATAGGTAGACTAAAACAATACAAGATCATTAAAAACAATGCAGGATATTTCAAAACAGCACAGATTTCTTACTGTGAAGTTGCTCTCACCCCAGGGCGTTCAGCTATTATGGCAATTGAAAAATGGTGCCGGGGGTTTATTAAAGCTATGGCAGGCCTCTACTGGATGGGGCTAATGGTAGGGAGAAGGAATATCCAATTGGAAGGAAGAAATGGAGCTAGAACCCGGTTCGCAAGAAACAATCTGAGAGATTTTAAAGCACAGTTACTGATTTATACAATAAGCAAAGGGAAATTATATAAGTAGCTAGGGGATAAGGAACAAAACAGGTAACTTGGGGTAATACTTTTGGTGTTAATAGCGCTAAGAGGGAGAGCCTAAATCTGACCCGAATATCTGTAGTGCCAAACAGCTGTCGTCCTGAGTGTAGCAAGAGGTAACAGTTACTTTTACCAGTCATCATCTTCTTTATATCCATCTGAGAAGCCCCCCACCTGAACGGCACAGATAGATGCCTTGCCCCTTTACCTGTAAGTTGTTTAATTAAAGAGTATTATCAAGAGCTTGATGCTTGCTTACAGTATAGTCAAGGAATAGTTTAGCTGAATGGACTTACAGAAACATAACTGGTCATTTAAGCAATAAAATGTGCAAATATTTCTCAATATTTGCTGATTCCTTTTTAGCAAACAAACCTTTAGAGTTTTGTTAAATAAATTGAACAGTAGTTCCCTAAAGTAATATATTTCCTGATTCCAAAATACTTGTTTTATGTAAGAGACCACTTACACTTAGAGCAGGTCTATTTGCCTGTAGTATAAGCTTATTTATAAATAGGCATTACACCAAAGTAGGTCATTTACTCTGAATCTGGCCCATAGTGTCTAATAGTAAAACCTCACCAACTTTGGTTTGCCAGTTTGTTGCCCAGTTGATGGATACCTTCTGTACAGAACTACTAAATGTTCTGGGGATAAAACAAACAAGCTGTTATTTCTTACACTGAAATTAGAACCTGAGTCTTGTAGCTTTCTTAGTCTAAGAATACTGTAATACCTAAACATTAGTTTTACTGAAAGAAATAAGCTCTTTCTTTTTTATCCATTCAAATATTAATATTTTTGTGAAATACAACTTTTTCCTGGAAGTTATAAAAGCTGAACTTAGTTTTCTATAGTGCCTTCTGTGCAGAGGTTCCACATCCTTCTTGTGTCCACATGGCATTTTTCCAGTTGCTCCAGTTCCACCACCCCCCCACATCACAATGACATGAAAAAAGGCTTGCTCAGTTGCACAGGCAGATAAAGCTCTATGATCCAGATGACCTGTGCTCAGTTAGTTGTTTGAAGAAACTAAGGAAAAGAGCGTGAGAAGAATGAAAAGGCATGCATGTGTTCAAGTGCGAGCGTGTGTGCGTCTGTCGCTCTCTGTCTGTGCCGATTCATACACGTTTTGTTCCTTTAATAGCAAGACTATGAAGTGAATCCAGTCACTCCATTTAAAACTAATACAGATGAAAAGATTTTGACCAGACTCAGATGAGTGACCTGGAACCACCTACCAGTCAAAGTAAGGAAACAAATTACTAGCCTTAAAGCTAAGCTGAAGGAAGATAATTTTTAGTAAACTAATTGTATATCCTTGCAGGATAATGGATTACACAATATGCATGTAAAACACTTTCACCAAAATATTACTCACCATGAAACATTATATGCCAGTTGTAAATAGCCATGTATAGGCTCTCTCTTTCATTCGCTATATTTCACAACCATGCTTGCCGAAGTGTTTATCTTTCTTTATCATCCACTATAATTTGTAAAAATAAATACCCTATAAACATTTAACTTCTTTCTATGTTCTTCTGAGCCCCATTCATGGCTGAAAAGAGACAGATGACCAGTCCACTCATGTGGTTCTCAAACACACATACATAAATAAATAAACCAGTAAGTAATTAAATAGGTAAACAAATTAATCACTCAATCAAGCAATTAATTATTTGGTCAGTCAGTCAATCAGTCACCTAACAGAATGACAAATATCACGAGCCATGTTACTTCTACTACAGAGAAAACTAGTCCAATGTCCTCTACATGACAAGGACACTGTGCAGTCTACCAGCAGCAGGCCAAAAGTAACAGGCACAGATAGCACAGGAAATGTCATGGCCTGCTGTATGCTCTACACTGGGAGAGCACAGTTGGTGCAGAAGGACAATAGTATTTAGAAGGCAGTGGCTCCTAGCCTGGTAGATTCTGTGAAGTAATATTCCATTATACGTTGTGTTATCAATAAGAATGCTTGACAGTAAGGACACAGATACATATACCCACACTACTTAAGAGATACACTAACATATTTAAAGCTATACTTTCACACACACACACAAACACACACACACACACACACACACACACACACACACACACACACACACACACACACAAACATCTTGTCTGGACCAGTGTTCATATGCATACGTATAACAAAGGTCTGAATAGTGATGGAAGTTTCAAGTTTGCATAACGGATGGTTAATTGGAAGTGGTTGAATTCTGCTTGGTGAATAAGTTACATGTGCCTCCTAGACATTAACTGGTACCTTTGATGAATGCTGAATCTGAAGACATGTAGACATGCTAGAAAACACATCTAACATTGTCTGATGAGCACAACAGGTGCATGTAACATTTTTATGGGCAAGTTATTTCAGAATCCAAAGTCACTTGCAGTAATATATAGAGAGTGAAATATAAATATTCCAGGGTAGAGGAGAGGAACTGACATGTGGGGTATTTGAAACAAATAACATGGATATCACTTCTCCAGGTTAAAGTGTTGTGTTGTGGACTTCACCCTTAACTACATGTTGTACACATTTTGAAGGACTGGGCTCAGGCAAGTATCTGGTGCTTCCCCTGCACAACTCATGAAATATGATCAGGGATTCTGCCACTTCCAGAATGCCTTTGCACACAGCTACTGTTCACATCATGGCCTCTGGTTCCTTTAATGTTATAGCAAACTAATTATCTCAGCCATAGCTTTAAATATGTCTGCCTTTTGTGCTCAGGGAAATTTTATTTGTAATATTCATGGGTTGTAGGTTCCTTATGTTAACATCATTGTTTTTTTTTCTTTGTTTATTGAATACTGCAGGTTTGCACTTCAAAATATGTGACATATGGATAGTATGTAGTAGCAGTGAGGTTATAAACGTATAAAGCTTTGTTTCATATTTTTCTTCATAGCCATTCTTGCTATAGTATTGGTCCTTACCATACAACTCATGCATTTAACCATTTCAATAAATCTAGTGCTTTTCTTGTACCTCACAGTTAAATTATTCCAAGTTCAGTGTGGCCTTCATACTTCTCATCCATTATTCACACAAAGACATGCGAAAAGGACATTCCCTTCATTACGTCCATGTTGTGCATTTCTTTCTTCAATAGTGGTATCATCTTTTCTGAAAGTCCTGGATTAGGAACATAGAATTTACCTTTTTTCTACTACTGTAACTATGTGTTATCTTGCATTTAGGGAAACAATACTTCTTTGAACTAATACTCCATGTGACAAGCAAAATATCTGATATATCCTACTGCATTGTCTATCTCACTGCTTTCCAGTTTTTATATATTGTACACAGCTTTCATGTATGTAACATCTAGCATTTTAAAAAAAGTTCCACATATAATTTTGATAAATGACACTTACTGTATTTCAATGTGTTCTTTTTACTCATTTTGCCAAATTCCATAACTGAAACCTTTATGTTGGCAATCTCTTTATCTGCGTTTTTAACTTTGAACCATACCATAACATTTTACGAGCAATAATTTCAGCTGCATCTCTCATATTTCACTATTAATTAAAACTTTGTCAACAGATTATTGCCTCACTGCTGCTTTTTTAAGATATACAAAACTTCCAAATGAGACTTGATTTTTTGTGATCTTCTTAATTTAGGTAATGGAGCTTAGATTGTCCTGTCATCATCTATGAATTATTTCTGGTTGCCATTTTAAAGGCAGTTTACCTTTTATTATATTCTGTGACTACTTGAGTTAGTAACATGTACCACTCCTCATCTCTAAATGGTAGGTAGTGATTGAGATTTCATGGTATAACAGATGAGATTCTATAAATACTGGCTAAATATCTTCTTAATAATGTAATCCCTAAACATACTACCATTACGTCAACACCTCTGGAAAAATCTATATGCCCACTCACAGCAAACACACATAAAATGAGAAGTCACTGAACCACATTAACTCAGACTACTCTGCCCTAAGCTTACAACAATATCTTTCAAAGGACACCGACTGTGTTGTAAAGGAACCAACTCAAATTGTACTCATGTGATGCTGCTGTCTGATTTCCAGACCAAGAGAAAGTACACAGCCATGCAAAACTCAATATAACATATAATGCTATCAGGATACTGATTCAATGAGATGCACTTTATTATGTCTTCCTTTGAAATCAGTCTTTCATCGTGCCAAAGTTTGAAAGACTACCAGTCAGGGATTTATGTTACTTACATTTTGATTCCACCTATTCTGTGGAAGGCTGTCATTATCCTATCTAGTTAACTCCTTTTTTAAAATTTTTATCATGATATTACATACAAGACCAAATGCATAAACACAATAAAGCAACTATTTACAGAAGTCTCTACTTCATTTCTTGCTATATACATTATTGAAATTCCTCAACAGTTAAAAACTGATCACAGACTATATATACATATGTCTCTATTAATTTGTTCAATTTTATCCATTAATTATGTTCTCTGGTTACTGTGGTTGTTGTCATCTTAATAGTACACATTTTTACGACACACAGCAGGGACAGCATTTATAAATTTTTGTTAATGAAGGCATAAGCCCACTTCTCTGTTCTATGGTGGTCATTTTTCTGGTTATTCTCAAATGAGGAACTGGAGCACTAAATACCACCAAAAGGTTTAGTCAAGATGAATTTATTAGACTACAGTTCTTTCAGGAAACATTAATATTTTCCCCCAAGAAGGTATTACAACTTTGCAATCATAAACGTCGTGTGTACAATCTGCTTTGGTTAAGGATTTACATCACCAACTGCCAATGCCTTAATTTTTGAATATATTTTCAATTCTGTGTGGGGTGATAAGCAATCTATGCAAAAATTTCAAAGAGAATAATCTCCAAAATAAACATTTTTGAGGATATTAAAACTATTTTTTGTCTAGTGTAGTTAAAGTTTAACTACTTATTTAGAGAAAATAATCTTATTAATTACCGTCCTTATAAAATGTATAGTTCTTAATTACTTTATATGTTTTGGATAGATATAATCTCCCCATCTCATCATTTGTTTTAAGACTGTTTATAAAAATCAAGAATGGAGGACAGGTGAGAAAAGATGGCTTTCTTTTATGCACTTGCTTATTTTTATCGACTGAGAAATAAACCATCCCAGTTTAACATAAGAATGTATTTTGATAAATGTTAAATAGGCAGTTAAAACAGATTCATAACACTAATGGTGATGAAAATCATTCTTTTGTGACAAATGAAAGATCAGACATTACTAAATTAGAAGTGGGAGACTCTTCCAATCTGCTCAGAAGGATACACTAGTAATTCAAGATTTGGTTATTGGAGGAATACGTACATTTTTAGAGAGGATAATTAATACAAAATTATATTATGCTTGCCAGGAACAAAACTACAGGTTGTGAGTAGGGCATATGAATGCCTTAATGTAAGAAACTATCAATCTTACTCTGCTCCAAAGGATTTCATCTTCAAGAAGGGAGTGATAGTAAGGGACTTACAGCCCTCTTACCTAATACAGTTTGTACTAATGTGTGGACATATTTTTTATAAATCATATATAGAAATGAATGTCTGGTCAGTGTGACACTAATTTTTTTGCGTAAATACCTACATGAAAAAATGTCACATTTTAAAAAGTGAAAATTTGTAGAATCTTCAAGCCTAATTTTGGACACAAACATATTTAGATCAGATGAAACCTACTTGTCAAGAGAAGGGAAGATTTTTGCGATAGATATATTGCAATATTTCAGCAGTACAAGACAGCATTTTTTGAAAGGTCAGAAATATAAAAGTTCACAAATAGCAAATTGTATGTGATGGTTGTTAATGCAGTAGTAATATTTTGTTCCCTCAATTGCAAATTTGCTACATTCACATAATATTGATTTTATTTTGTGTAACAGAGTTAAAGAACAAGAACTGATAACCAGTTCTGTCAGGGTATAACTGTTTTTACTCTAACAGACATCCTAATGAAAAATAAATGAAGGTCTTACAATAGGGATAAAAATTGTTATGAGACCTGTGATTATTACATACTGGATGTTAACACCAATACTATAGGTTGTGCAATAAGGACAATAAAGACAACCCTGGAACAGATTACAATTGTTGGAGTGTAAAGACCAACAAAGACCATTGTTAATGAATTTAAACATTTCATGCTTGAAACACAAGAAGGACAAATAATAGTAACTGGGGACTTAAATTCACCAGAGAAATACTGGAATAATATTGATTTCCGAATATAAATTATTTACAGCATATGTTCAGGAGCAAAAACTGGTGCAGATTGCAACCAAACCTATCAGGCAGAAGAACATGCTAGAGATTGTGTTCCAAGGGAGATGTTTTTTACTACATACAAAGCAATAAACTGCCTTTAGAAAGAGAGATCTGGTATGGTGCAATATTTATGCAAAGGAGAAAGCCAAACTAATCAATAGAAAAAAAAGCATCTCCAACGATATTTGAGGAGAAATACAGGGAAAGGCATCCAGATATGGAAAATTTTATAATACAAAAAATAAGATCACAAAGGGGGAACAGAGAATAGAAGATTAGTAAAGTAGAAGTTAAACAAAAGCTGAAGTTATGATAATGTAGAAGTTAAAAAAATAGAAGGTGAAGTTATAGAATACCTGTAAAGTGAAGGATATAGTGTAGAAAGTATAACACAGGTTATGTCATAGAACGATGAAACAATGAGTCTCCAAAGTAAGGAAAAACAGGTGGAGAGGAGAGATATCAGAAGAAGAAATATGGACATATGAAAGAAAATGTGATTTAATATGGTGCAGAGGAGAAATCAAAACAAGTCAATAAAAAAGCAGAACTAAAGATATTTGAAGAGAAATACAGGCAAAGTCATCTGGATAAGGAAGATTTCACAATACAAAAAAAAAAAAAAAGAAATAGGGAGAATGTAGAAAAGTCCAAATGTAGAAAAGACAAAATCAGCAAGGAAAGGATAGTAGTATTGCTGGACCTGAATTTATCATCAAGTCTTTGTGAGTACCTTCACTAGGTGGACCCTTTTTATACCCAGTCTTACCAAGATTATGCTGATATATAAACTGCATGTTATACAGCATATGTCATGGAAGGATTAGGCCATGGTGCAGAAGCAAAAAACATGACAGTGTAGAATACACTGGAAGCATGAAACATTTCTATGAAAGGGTTAGACCAGGCTCAGGGGAGAAGACTCCACCCAAGGAGGATGGTAGGACCCAAAGTAGAAGGGAAGTAACAGTATCAAACCAAAAAAGAACCAGAGGGAAACAGACTGAGACTACTGATGACAATAACTACATTTATGTTTGAAACATAATGCTAACAACATAGATAGAAGAAAGATATCAACAAAAACATTAGAGAAATTAAAGGAAAGAAAAATGCTTGTGCAAGAAGAAACTATCAAAAGCTTCAAATGCAAATCTGTGTTTATTAATACAGCAAATCTATGAAAAATATTATATGAAAAAAAAAGATGGGCCATTTATTTTGGAAAAAAAATTTGGAAAGGAAGTAAAAAAAAAAAAAAAAAGGAAAAAAAAAAAAAAAAAAAAAAAAAAAAACAAAAATAAAAAAAGAAAAAGAAGAAAGATATAGTGCAATATATGCAAAGGAGAGAAATGCAAACTTATAGTAGTGCAAAAGCAGTACAAAAAATTTTTGAAGAAGAATTAAGAACAAAGGAAAAGGAAAAGAAGAAAATTTTAGAGAATAAAAAATAAAAAAAAAAAGTGGGGAAGAGAACAGAACAAAAGAAAAATAAGAGTTAAATAAGTAGAAGTTAAGAAGTTAAATGATAAAGTGAGTTAAGGAAGGATTTAGTATAGAAAGTCTAAGACAGGTTATTGGCACAGTGATAATACAGGTCTCAAAAAAAGGAGAAAAACAGGTGGTGGGTGACATCCAAAAGAGAAAATATGGACATGAAAAAAAAAAGAAAAAAAATATATGGTTCAAAAAAAAAAAAAAAAAAATAAATCAATAAGAAAGCATCAGAGCAGATATTTGAAAAAGAGAGAAGAACAAGGCATCCAGATATGAAAGATTTTACAATATAGCAAATAAAGTGAAGGGGGGGGAGGAAAAGATGATTAGTAATGGAGAAGTTAAATAAACAGAAACTGAGCATAAGGATTACCTATGAAGTGAAGGATTTAGCACAGAAAATCCAACTCAGGTTAATGCCAAAGCATGATGAAATAATGAGTCCCCAAATTAAGGAGAAACTGGGGGAACAGGAAGCATCTGATCACCTTTCACTTGAAGATACTCAAGAGCTTTCAGTAGGAAACCAGTACAAAAGTTCAGTTGGAGTTGCACAGTGAAGGAAGTAGCAGGAACCACTGGCAGCTATGACACATTCAGTGCTGTGGAGTGATAAGCCAGTGAGTTCCTGTACAAAAGAACAATGGGTGACTCAGAATGCAGCTGAAGAGAAAATATATCTCAGGAAGATGTTCTACAATTTTCTATAGAATACCCGCAAGTAACAGAAAACAAAGAAGGTGCCATCAAGTTCAGAAGAAAATGATCTAAGGAAGAGTTGCTTTATTTAATAGAGATGAATAACTATATTAAGATCAGAGAAAGAACTAGATTACAGAAAGTCAATACAACCCAAAATATTACAATTCTGATAAAACAAATAAATACAGTAATCAAGACTTCCATCAAAAATTCATGTGATATAACAGAAGTAAAATGGTTATATAATTGTGCAGATAAATTAATAACAGATAAAATCTTACCACAAAAACACAGAGCAATAAAGGAAAGGGAGGGATGAAATCATATGCAAACATGGAATTATCAAATGGAGAAAACTATAAAGCAATTAAGACAAAACTGTCACTGATAGAAGAGTATAGAAGAGGGAACAGATCAACAAAAATACTTAGAAAGATAGACTTGATAAAAGCAATGCACAGTCAGAACAGGCCAGGATCTTTATACTACTACAATCAATAAACTAAAGATATCAGTACAGGCAGAAAAACTTAGAAGATATGTAGATAGATATACAGAAAAAGTACAAAATAATCAATTCACTGATGACCCAAAAAGTTTATAGAGAATTGGGAAACAAATCAAAAGCCATAGTAACACTACCAAAAAAAGAAGAAATAAACACATATTGGAAAAATATCTATGAAGACCTTGTGGAACACAATAAATATGTTAAATGGATAGAAGAAGCAAAAGAAAGAGTAATTAGTTCAAATGTACAGGATATAAGATGGGATCAAGTAACGGCCAGAGAAATTGAAGCAAAATTAAGAAAAGCTCCTGTTATTCCTCAGACCCAGATAGAGTATTGAACTTCTGGCTGAAAGTATTAACATCTTTAAACAAAGATTTAGCCCCATGTAAGAACTACTTTATATGCACATCCTGAACAGACACCAACCTGGCAAACAACAGGAAAAAATGGTACTCTTCATTAAGAGTGAACCTGCATGCTATACTAAAACATACAGTGCAATAACTTGCCTTCTGGCGATATATAAACTATATACTAGAACTGGTGCTGACAGAGTTTGAGTTTTCTTGTAAATGACTGTAATCATGGCAATAGAACAAAACCATAACAAAAGAAAGTCATATGAAACAAAGGATCATTTGTTGTTAAATAAAGTCATAATGGAGAATTCTAAAACGAGGAAGAATCTAAGTATGGCATGGATAGAAATCAAAAAACCATTAGACAGCATCTCACATTCATGTGTAAAGGAGTTCTTACAGATATATAAGCTATATCCCACTTTGACTGATTACATTACAGTGATCATGAAACAGTGGCAAACCACTTTGCAGCTAAGCTATGATAAAGGACAGATTATTATCCCAGTGAAAAAAAATTCAAGGGTGATATTTCATGGTGACTCTTTCATTAAGCTGTCTACTTAACAGATTAGGTCATGGTTATAATTTGGCTGCCACGAAACAAGAAAAAATGTTAAGACTTCTCATTTTCATTTTGTGGATGATTTAAAACTGTATATTTCATCAGAGGAACTGAAAGCACAACTGCAAGTGGTCAAACCTTTCTCAAATGATATAAGAATGTGGTTTGGTCTTGGTAAATGTGCAAAAGCAACATTTAAAGCAGGAAAGATGCATCCTCAAAAAAATCAGTCTGGGATAGCAATGTGATATAAAGGAACTTGGACATGAGACAGTGTATAAATATGTGGGAATCGATGAAGGACTGACAATAAGACATGAAGAAATGTGAATAAAACTCAGTAAGGAATAGTTTAGAAAGCTAAAATTAATACTGAAACCAGCCCAGACATCTAGGAACAAAGTTCAAACTATAAACCAATTGCTCTTCCTGTTCTAACCTACAGTTTTGGGGTGATTGACTGACCCCCCCCAACAAGTATTGGATCAGTTAGACAAGAAAACTAGAAAAATGGTTCACGCTTATCAAATGATATCAGTGTATACCAAGATTATATATTCCTTGTTCTGAAGGAGGTGTGGGCCTTACATATGCAGATCTGCAGTTGTAGGACTGCACACATATCTGCTCACCTCACCAGATCCAAACATAGTGAAAGTTTTAAAACACAAAGAGAACAAGTCTAGGATAACTTCCCTGCTTAGTTTAGCAGAAGCATATTAGTGTCAAACAGTAATGGAATTTGAACCAGAAGCAGCCAAAAGTTAAGCAGCAACTGAATGTGCCAAAAACAAATGCAAGAATATAAAGAGAAGGATCAGATGAGAAGTAAGAAATGTGGAACAGGCATAAATATTGATGCATAGTACAGAAGACTGCTGGAACAAACTCATGTTGATCAGGATCTGTCTGAAACAGGAATGATTAAGGAGCGATGACTTTAAACCAAAAGATAAAAGGTTAATATTGGTGGCCTAGGTAGCTATGTACACATTCATTTGCAAAGTCCATTGAAGATCTGGAGAAACAGACAAATGCAGGTCTTGAAAAACAGTACTGGAAACAATCGCAGATCTTGTTGCTGGGTGTTATAGTCTAATGGTAGAAGGACTGTATACTGAAACACATAATAATGTGGCAAGACTATTGCACTGGTGATTGTGTAAGCATTAAAATACTGAAGTTGTTAAGAAGCACTGGAAACATGAGCTACAAAGCATTACAAAGAATGATAAAGTTTATACTTCATGAGATCATCCATTACCAACAATTCAAAAAAAAATGATGGGAGAAAAACTGATATAGTATTCCATGCAAAGAAAACAAAAGTAGCATTGCTCATTCACATTTTTAAACCCAGTGATTACAGTGTCTTAATATACAGAGACACAAAGTAATAAAATGCCAGGATTTGCAGGCAGAAATTAGGACAATGTGGAAGAAGACTATCTAGACAGATCCAATAAAAGTAGGAGCAATAGGTTTCATAAAAAATAATTTACAGTCATATTTAGCTATGCTATCGATGCATGTAATGCAATATGATTTTCAGGAGTCAATTCTAGGCATAGTACGGGTACTGCAAAGATGCTTTTTGTGTTAACATCAAAGATTGAAACAATACTAATTTTGCAAACTTTAATCATACTTTGATTTAGGAATGGTGTCTGCTCTAATTATGGTATTAGAAACCCAAAAGACTTGGAGAAATATAACCTGTAGATTCTAAAATGTATTCTAAAACTCAACAGATTATATATATATATATATATATATATATATATATATATATATATATATATATATGTATATATATATATATATATGTATGGATTCACTTCATAACATTGAAATATCAAAATACTGAAACTCAAAACACTGAAACCAAAATACTGAAAGCTCAAAATACTGAATACTCAAAATACTGAAACTCAAAATACTGAAAACACATATTATGTGTAAACTCAGCTTAAACAACATAAATCATAACAATTTCTACCAAATATATGCAGGGGGGCAAGCCCCCCTGCACCCCCCATGTGGGGGGCTGCGCCCCCCACACCCCCTGCTAATTAAATATATCAACTCCAAGATTGCACATAGTGTAGTTAAGTACAATCTTGGAGTAGATATATATATAATTAGCAGGGGGTGTGGGGGGGTGCAGGGGGGCTTGCCCCCCTGCATATATTTGGTAGAAATTGCTATGATTTATGTTGTTTAAGCTGAGTTTACGCATAATATGTGTTTTCAGTATTTTGAGTTTCAGTATTTTGAGTATTCAGTATTTTGAGCTTTCAGTATTTTGGTTTTCAGTATTATGAAGTTTTGTCATTTTCAGTATTATGAAGTTTCAGTGTTATGAAGTGAATCCATATGTATACATATATATATATTTTTTTCAAAACTTTATGCAAAACAATTTGGCACCAATAAGAGGTGATACATTGTGGAAACAATATCTAGATAATGTCTGATACTTCTGATACTGAAATTAGATTAGAGTAAATTAGAAAGGAACTATGAAACTGAACATAAACAAAGCACAGAAAGAAGATGGAATTTATAATAATGACCTGAGAACACTTCAGCATGAACTTACAGTACTATTATATCCGTTATTCACTACATCATTTAAGTATGGGGACAGGCCCTGTAATTGGAGACATGCACCTGTTAAACCCATAATTAAGGGCATGGGGAAGAGGACAAAGCCAGCATCATATAGACTCATAAAGCTGTGTTTTATTTAAGATGACCGATTAAAAGAATGATGTTTATACTCAAGAGCTGTATTTTAAATCCTCACAGAAAAAGGAATGAAAACATCTAAAAAGATATAGCCGTGTGAACATTTTTTATTTGTGTATTATTTTATTTAAATATGCACACTGTTTCATTGCATTGATATTCCACTTTCAGAAATCTTTTTTGTAGAATAAAGAGTCTTCCATCCAAGTGTTTCTGCTTGTCTTTTTAGGCTAGCACAGAAATAAAATGTGACATTTAATACCTCGTTTTTTAGGGATTTTACCAGTGTAACTTATGCCTTTGGCTGCAGTGCTGCAGATGTTAGCATTGTTGCCTCGCAGCAAAAGTTTCTCCAACTCAATTATTGGTTGGAGCACCTTCTGTGCAGAGTCTGCATGTCCTCCCTGTGGTCAAGTGAGTTTTAAAGACATGCAGGTAGGTGTGTGTGTGTGTGTGTGTGTGTGTGTGTGTGTGTGTGTGTGTGTGTGTGTGTGTGTGTGTGTGTGTGTTTGTGTGTGTGCATATGAGTGCGTGTCTTCTATGAAGGTTGGGCACCAGGCTGGTAAATAAGTATGCCCTCCTTTTTTCCTTTACTTTCCATTACTTTCTGTGAATAGTCATTATCAAATCTGATGAAAAAAAATTACCATTTGCCATGGGGGTGGGGGTTGCTCAAGCAGTATTAATAACAAGCTTTTAGTCCATGGGCCAGATTCAATAACACCTACATTATGTGTTTACTAAGTGTTCACAAAGTGCCCACAATCTGTATTGAACAACATCCCTAACACATTTTTTGTGTTCTTTAGTCACTCAGAATGATTACAGTAGGTGCACATGTAGTCTACACTTTGTGGTAACATTTATGAATCCACTCACTATTTAAAGTTAAAAGAAAATCAGTAGGAAAACTAAATTTAGAAGGAAGAAGGTGTGAGTTATGCTTGTGTTGCCTGTTCATGGTATACACTTAGTGTAGGCATTAATGAATCCCAGGGCATAATGTCAAATGATAATGAGAATTATAGACTCGGGAAGGACATCTTCCCTAACGGGAGATTTTGTGAGAGGACCTGTGATCTCTCTCTCCCTCTATAACATAAAGTAAGCCATCTTGAAGAGTTAACACTTTTGGAATCTAGCTGCTGAAGAAATTAATAAAGTTTTACTTCTAACATTCCTTATTTCTTTTTGTGGCCTTCTTTCTCATCCACCTTCTGCAGTAGTCCGTTATATTTTTAGAAAAAATTCAGAGTGGCTTTCTAGCTCAATCAGTCTCTTCTCAATGTCATTTATACTTCCCTTTATGTTGCCTATACGAGTATTTTCTTACTGGATTGTAGATTCTACAAGTTTAAACTGCTGCCATTCTGATGTAGTCTACCTTTTTATCTGTATTGTCTATTTTAAGGATAATTCTTGCATGTATGACAACATCTTCTGGAAGTTCTTCTTTGTACAAATAGTCTCTTGCACAGTAGTTTTGGAAACCAACATCTTATGATTGCTGTAATGAAATGTATGCAGACAGGATTTTTTTTGGTATCCTTATGAGTCATTGCTGACTCTGCTGTCAAGCATCTTTATTGCAGGATGTTATGTTGCAGGGAGTTTCATCACCATGTTTTGTGTTGTGACAGCTAGCGGTATATTTGTTAGTTTTTTTTTCCCTTTTCTCTACTGTGGTATGACTGGGGAGTTGTTATATATAATTTTGGTTAGTGGAGTGCAGGGAGGGGCTTTTCCCATTGTAAAACCTTTTTTTATGTTTTTTATAGCTTTTTCAACTCACTGTTGTTAAAATCATACTTTTGGTGAATGGTGAGCTGAAAAATGTATCATCAGTTAGTCATCGGTAAACCTGTTGTTTTTTTTTTTTTATTATTGGCCCTTATCTAGTTTCCTCATAATAGCAGTGTTCTTCCCTTCCATAACACTGAGGTGCTCCGAAATAATTAACTTTTTTCTCTTGCTCACGTCATTATAATTTATTTGCAGGATATAACTGGAATGACTGATTTCCCCAGAGTTTTATTTTTTCCCTCCCTGCTAGGTCAGATTAACTGTATCTAGACTCAAAGTCCAATATTTAATGTTGTTTTAAAATGAATGAAGTGACATCATGGCTCTTAAATAACCAGGATTAATTTTCAAATTTTCATTTTACTGCAGGACTTTCCAGTCCTTCTCTGGTACAAACTGACATGCCATCCTATTTCTGTCCCCTGACTACTGGCAATCAGAATATAATTTGCTTACCTTGTTAGCCATTCAGCTAACTTCAATCAGTGACAGTAGATATGTCCATAATACTAGCAACCTCCCATATTCATTCTTAAATTCCACAGATATTTTAGAGCCTATTTTCTTGTCAGGAAGACTGACGCCCATTATAGACTCTATTTGGAAAACCAGCTTGCTTTCAAAGCCATAAAACTTCATTGTCATTTCAAATGAAGCATTCCTGCCAGTCACATACATTAATATAAAGCAATGGAGAATCACTTCAAATACCTGACCATGCCATCCATGTCTGCCCTCATTTAGTTATAAATACACCAAAATATTGTGTAGGCAAAGTTATCCATCTGTCTTTTTTGTACCTTTTAAGAGGCTGATCAGAGAGCACTTCTCACAAAGACTATCTGAGTTACCAGCCATACATTCCCCTAACCAGATAGGGCATACCTACAACATTTTTATAGCTAATGCTACATGGTGTTTATCACCAGAGAACACACAATGCCGTAAATGTCTACTACCAAAAGCTAATGAATGTCTTGTCTGATGTAAACAATTGGACTCTCACAGAACAAAATACCCTAATCATGTTATAGCAAACTCATTGAATTCAGTCTGCCTGTGTGCTACTTTTGTGATGCCAGTCAGATTAACCAATAATCCATTTCATGGTTCACTGAAAGTGCAACAGATTCCACAGTAAATCTCTGCTCTGCAAGTTGTATTCTCAATGCTGCTCTTCATATCTGTTACCTCTGTTAGCTGTTTACAAATAACATGGGATAGTTATGTTAAACACAATTCACTGTGTAGGTCTGTCTATCTGCCAACATCTCTCTTTCTCTGTGCCATCACTGTCCTCTGATATTCTAAAGCAATTACTTTTCTTCAAATTATGAAGGCATGTAATTTGTCAGCTGTATTTTAATTGCTTATTCATAGGGATAAGTATTATGAAGATGATCAATGCAGGCTTGAGCATCACAGTGGGTTTTACAGAACAGAAAGTGCAGCTTACACATCTAAACAAATTTTTAAGGGACATTCGGTCTATATTTATTTATTTTTTTTATTTATTTAACATTTGTTGACCGGGAATGTCCGACTAGGTTCCACAGAGCCTGTTTTCAGCGGAGGCCCGGGGAGAAATGCTCCAGATGCATGTCTTTGGAATGTAAATATAACTAAGGGAGATGATCAATACACTGGGTGCTTAGTAAAACTTTGCATATAGGAACATAAAATATTCAGTTATGTTCTGACCTGTGTTGTAAAGTATGTGTGTATACTGTAAAGACATTATTTTCTATTACATCTAGAGGTGTGTTGTCTATAAATATACATGAACACACCTCATGAAAATCAAACTATAAAGCAGTTACAATTTCAGCAGCAAAATAAACTTCTAGAACTATATGTGCACGTGCTCTTGTTGGCAAATGCACATCTGTATGTGTGATCATGTGTGTTTATGTATGCATATAGAGATAACAGATATTTATATAAATTATATCTTATTTCACCATGGGTATAGTTTTCACATTTGAAAATGTTTTTCATTTTCATGCATGACTGTACTTTATACCTGGATAAATGTTACCTTTTCAAAGATGGAAAACTTTATTTAAGAATATAAACAGTCATCTACTCAAAATAATCTTTTTGAAAGGAAGGAAGATCCCATTGACTCTGGAGTCAAATGAGAACTAGTAGAATCCAAGTTTTTTTTTTCTTTTATACATAATAAAAACGCACGGTACTGGCAGCATGTCTAGTTATAATACTGTCTGCTTTACATTTTTCTTTGCATTGTGCTAAGGCAAATGCAAAGGAGTGTCTGTCTTCACTAAATTAGATGTCCACCATACCTAACATTAGTTAACACTTGAAGCAATCATATGCTTGCATAAAGAAAGCAATTCTATTTGATACACATTGTAAATGTACTAGCTTCTTCCATTTTATTGATTTTAAAAACTAAGTTGACTTTATTTTGATACCACAGTTCCTAGTTCTTGTCTTATGACACCTCTTCAGAGAATTCATTAAAAGTTGCCTACCGTGCCTTGGCAAGCCAAATCTGATTTCCTGACCTTTATGTCTAAGTTTGAAAAATTCAATCTGTTTTAAATCGCTTGCTCAGTTTTTACCTTCATCTAAAGACTCCCTGTTGACCCCATCTGCTGTGACCCTCACTTCCGAATGATTAATGCCCGTAGAAAAGATGTATTATAAACCTGATTTTGCTAACTTATTATTTTTTTCTATTTCTGCAGGCATTTTTATGAGCCCTTTGAATTATATGAATCTGATTAAGTCAAGAAATTAAAAATAATGTTGTAGGATCCTGAGCTCTTCTGAGACATTTCTCCCTCTGTTATTTCCAGCAGATTTACATGCACTGATTTACACTCACTGGGTCTGTGCATGCCTAAATAACATTACCCTCCTGCAGGACATGATTCAGTATAACAATCAATGAGCTTATGATGCTATTTCATCCTTAAAATGTAATTTTGTTAATTTGCTCAACAGCAAAACAAGAGATAACATTCCGATTTAATAAAAGACTAGCATTGTGGAGGTTTTCATTTTTTATTATAATTAAGCTAACCATGAAGGAAGTTCTAATTCCAACTGAAATTAAACAAATGAACACTTAAGAAATTTTAGTCAGACTGATTAAGAGACACTATCGGTTCTGTATACTAGTTAATCTATACATCCAGGAATACAACATGGCTATAGCCAGGACATCAACTTCATCTCTGTGCTGAGACCCAAACTGTTTATATCCTCAAGTGAAATTTGAGAAGCAAAAAGCAAAAATAGTTGAAAGGAATGCTTCATAAAGCAATGATTGTACTGCGCTCCTGCACCACTAACACCAGCTAGTTATTCCCCCCGGCACTCTTAATCCAGGGCAGCTGCCCACTTCACCCCATCTGAGTTACAGCTCTGGCTGCAGGTATAAACTGACAAATTAAATCAATGCATGCCGCTTGACAAAGTACGAAATAAAAACAACCAAAGCATGTGAATACCTGGTGAAAGAAACTATGTCCTTGGTTTCAGGTAGTATGAAATGGCTGTTGCATGCATGCATGCATGCACAACAAGGGCAACGTGCACACAGCTGAAAGACTGGGAATGCTTAAAAAGCCTGTGAAGAAAAAAAAAAATACCTGCCTGTTATCTGTAACTGTTAAGTGTAAAATGCAACAGACCACCTCCAAAGGACCACAGCATGAGCAAACAATTTTTATACCTTGACTATTAGTAGCTATGTATTGTTGGCAGCAGGCTTACAAGTATTTCAAGTTCATATTATATGCAGCGGTGGTACGGCGGTAGCATTGTTACCTCACAGCAAGAGGTTCTCCCGTTCAATTCTCAGCGTGGCTTGGGAGTGCCTTCTGTGTGGAGTCTGCATATCCACCCCACGGTTGGGTAGCGTTCGAAAGACATGTGTGCGTAAATGGGCATGCCTTCGTTGAAGGTTGGGCATCGAGCTGGCACCTCGGTATTTCGTAAAAATCTACTGCCAATCATTAGTAGACTGGAGTTCCGCTGTGGCGACCCCTTACCGGGAAAAAGACGAAAGACAAACAACTTATGGCCACTGATACCGAAGGAGGTTCTCCTCCACCAATATGTTTTTTTTCTATACTAGCCTATGATTCACTGTACAACAGTGTAGTTTTCTAAAATAGATCTTGCCAGCATACCTCCCAAAGTAACTAGATCTTCTTCCAAACCTTCTCAGTGAACATCATCAAAATTTCTCTCTCTTACCCAGTCTCTCTCTCTCTATATACACATATATATATATATATATATATATATATATATATATATATATATATATATATATTTGTTTTCAGAGTTTTTAAGTTCCTTGATGGATAAGCAGTATTTTCCACTCTGTCTTGAATAAACTGAGTTTTTTTATAAAAGTAGGCATTGGTTTGCTTCATATCTTAGTTAGAGGCAATCAAGATAAGACAAAATATAAGACATGGAGTCTGACAGAAGGAAAACAATAAGCAATCTGTCATCAAGGAGTGTCATGATTTTGGTTCACATGGTGATGAACTGAATCAAGTGTATGTTAGGCATGATAAATATGTTAAAATGTGGTTGCATGCAAGATGTAAAAGTCACAGTAATACTACTTTTAATTGGAGTGATAATTTAAATTTACAAAAAACAGCAAGATAACAGACTTGTGATGAAGAAGATGAATGTTTTTTTAGACCTGGATGGTCTATGATGGTCTGAAAGATTGACAAATTGGCAACTGAATCCCAGGGACAATGAAAGGTGGTTCAACAACATAGGGAGACAATGGAATCACAGGTATTCCAAAAGCCAAAGGAAGACAGAGAACTCAGAGGAAAATGAAGGATTCCTATTTTCCATTTAAGCAGTAAAACTGCTTAGCACTCTCCAGACTTCCATTTTGGCTAAAGGTTTTACTTTTATTCCTTCTGCCATGGCAAGGTTAGTGGACACTGTTACTGAGCTACACTTACATGCAAGGTATTTAAATCTCAATTATTTCTTTAGAGATTGCACAAATAATTTTTTTCTCAAGCTTTAAGAAAAGATGCACCATCACTCCAGCTTTGGTTCCTACACTGATAATCTTTGTCCAGACATGTGAAAAGGACATTAGGCCCATTGTAAATAAACCACTAAAAAACACATTTTATAATTTGAACAGCAATAAAAGGAAATCTCCCAGAGAGTTAACCAACATGAAAGATGTTAGAGTTCTGAAAATGGACAAAGGCAATAGTATAATTGTACTAGATATCTGTATGCATGCAGAACGAATGTTGTAGTATAGGTTCATAGGTTAGTACTAGGCTAACTGCCCTTGTGAGCCTAGCCAATTATCCCTTGTGAGACTCAAACCCTGCACCTTGTGTTTGTAAGGCAAACACCTTAACCATTAGGCCATCCTCCCAACCAAAGTTTGGGATGGACAGTTTCAAACTCACATACCTACTGCTCAAAAGTCCTACCACTAGACCAAAGAGGTTTATCAAATCATGACAAATGTTATTCTGAAGTAAATCTGGGATATATTTTGAGTGCATATAAATCATTGAATGACAGTCTTTTGGATTTATTTTAACGAGGGCAGTGGGTACATTGGTATTGAAATGTATTCTTTTCATTATGTAAAAGAACCCATTCCTAAACTACATAAGAATAAAAGTAAGCCACCTTTTAGGTCTATAGTTTCTTCAGAGGGGAATAAATCTGAACCTCTGGCATTGGTAGTAGATATCTAAACCACCACTGGAACCCAGAGAAAATGAACCCATTTTTACAAAAAAAAAAATCGCTACTGAGAGACTAATGCCCAAATTGAATAAATCAAATCCTAGGCTGCCTAGGTACTCACCATCAAAGCTAAAAAAGTATTTGTCACGTTCTCTAGGGTTGGGTGGCCATTCACTTGAAATCCAGTTTGTCTGGCCACCCAGGCTATCCTGTGGGTAATAAACTATCTAGAGATCTTGAAAGCTGCAGTCCTTCTGGCTCCATTCCATAGAAGCCTTGGTAAAACTAAAGACCAAAAGAGTAACATTTCATGATACAATAAATGAAGCTTGTGAAGGAAGGACAGAATTCTTTCTAATAGAATTCTCTTGGGGGCTGTAGTTAAGTCGTTCCTCCCAAGGCAAATAACCAATACTTTAGGCAGTCACTTGTGTGATGACAACTGATGCCAAACCTCCAAAAAGTGGAATCAGGGCATACACAAAAAAAAAATGATGAACTAGCTAATTATTACAATTTAAGGATTCTATATGGCCCACTGGATGAGACAAAGCTTGATGGGCAGCTCTTTTGATGAAGGAATGACCCATGATCCAGATAACCTTCTTCTCCGAAACAGAAAAAAATGGTGCAATTGCCTCATGTAAGACACAAAGACATCTGACAACTACCTTTCAGTTCTTCATAGTATCCTGAGGGACTGACCCTTCATGGCCAGGTCAGATGGATGTCCTGTTCTAAAATAATGCACTCGGGATTTAATCCTTGGGATAACAAAGCTCTGACTAATATTGAGTTAGCATCCTCTGTCTTGAATGGTCTGTATGACACTGAAGTAAATGCAGGGCCTGCTAGTGCTGCCAAGGGGGTTATATTGTGAAATAGACTAAACCAGTGGACTGGCCAAATAACCATACTTCTAAACCTGTCTAGCTGGACTTGCTATCCCTGTCTTGCATGATCAGTTTGGTACTTACCCAACTATATCAAGAGAAACTCTCTGTGGATGACCACCTCCACCCATCATAGAAAGGTTAACATTTCACTAGCTCGGAAAGCCCCAGCGTACAGGCAGGTCAACAAGGTTGTCCAAATAGTAAATTCTTGAAGATCAGTCAATGAAAGAAAAAAAAAACCCTGGTAATAATGGTTAGGAAGTGGCATCCTAGCAGCTTCTTGGGATCTTTCATGCCCCCTTTGACATTTTGCCATCTTTCAACCAGTCTGAGGGTAACCCAATGGCTGGGGCAACCTTTGAGCCCCACAGAACAGACTAACCAGCCTAGAGCTAACAAATAACTCTGGAGTCAGGAATCACCTTTGGATCATCTGTGTACCCAGAAATTTAACATAAAGGTAATCCTGAACATCTGCGACTCAGGGACATGGAGTTATAAAAAACTTCTATAGCTTTGCACAGAGTACAAGTATGCCCTTCTTGTGTTCTGGGCCCAGGAATTGGCCACTTTCAATCCAGCTAACCTTCTTCAATTAGCTTGACTTCCAAATAAATGGCAATTTCCACTGGCTACGCATCCCAGCCTGCCTGGCAAAACCTGGTAAACTGAAAATGGGATCCCCTCTCAGCTGTTGCATTGTTGCAATCTGTTACATGATTGCTAGGGATAAATTAATCAGCAAACTCAACAAAACTAACACATGAATGACAGAGTGCACCCATTTGAACTTAGAAGAGTGTTTGCTCAGGGCATGGACCACCACGAGACTGTCTAAGCAAAAGGAGATCCTGCTGTTATGCGATCATTCCTTCCACACCAGAGTGTCTACCCAAATAGAAAGATGTCAATTAAGGTGAGGTTCCTCCTCCTTTTGGCTGACCAGGTCATGGGCTATCCAGCTAGAAAACAACTCCCACAGGAATAGCCACCCATCCCAATGCCTCCAGCTGCATCTGTGAAAAGGTTCAACTCAGCAGAAGAGACCAAAGATGATTGTTCATAGGTATGTACTAGGCTAATGGCCCTGGAGCCTTTACAAGTCTAGCTCATAGGATTACTCTGGCATCATGCCACCTAACTTTAGTTCCCAGTGCCTCTGCTGAGTAGATCCACTGGAGTGATACCCATGTGAATTTTCTATTTCTCATCCACTCATCAAGATTTCTCTTGAAGAGGTCCAGTGAGGTGTTATGTTTGACATGTATGGAACAAAGGGAAACTGTGTTAAATGTGTTCAAGAAGTTGTACTCCAGGCTAAGGTCATCCTTAACTCTATGAATTAGACAGACCCTATAGGGTTTGGGTTTATTACCCTTCAGTAAATTAGCAATGGTCTGCAAAAAAGTCTTACCTGGTGCAACAGCCCTGCAGGCAAAACTCAACAGCTGATGAAGCTACATGATGTCTCATATAAGTGCCTTAAGAATCCCATCATCTGAATTGTGAGTGTGAGATGCTCAATTTTGTCCTCCAGGACTTTAAAGGTCCTCACTACTACATCAACTTCCAGACCCAGGAATGTTACTTCATGTCTCGGCTCTTTGAACTTGTCTGCTGCCAGGGGTACCCCAAAGGAAGTGCAGACATTGATGAAAACAGACATCCTTTCAGCATCCCCTTGCTTGCCTTCCCCATTATAAATAAATAAATAAATACATCTAGGTAAGGAACTGCTGATTGTGAAGTTGGTCTTTGCTGCCAACATGAAAATAAGACCATGATAAAAACTTTAAAGGTAGTACAAGCCACCAAATCCCCATGGGCATTGCCATATCAAAAAAGAGCTAACTATTTAACTGAAATCCTAGTAATGGCCAGTACACCTGCCTGATGGAAAGCAAATGAAAATCCAGTTGACTCACTAGCTTACAGTACAAAGATCTGACTATGAGATTACTACAGCTGCCTGCTCTAGGGAGGAATAATGGACTTTTGCCTATTTATTGGCAATGAAGTTGTTTACTGATGAACCTTCATGGTGAGAGAGGTGGTGGATCAACCTAGAGCCACTTTCTTTCTTTTAGTGTACAAGGCCTATATAAATTTTAATTGAAGGTCATGGACAGTGAGCAAAGGAACCACTGACTCTAATTGCTAACAGTTTCTTTTTAATTAATGTGGAGGCTAATAGTGCCTGTCCTTTAATGGATGAAATAATTTTCTCTGACTGAGAATCTAGTGCAAACAAACCCTTTTCCAAAACCCTGCATGAAAAAGGTGGCTGCAGCACTGTTGGGGTAATCTACTAATAAGAGAACCTTCAAGCTACATTGGGGAGGAAGAGGGTCTGCAACTGACCCTGGACCCTTGCCAAAAGGAACTTATACCAAGGAGAAGGCATTTTCCCTCTACTCTTGCTGACCTATGGTGAAGCTGTGGTACTCCCATGTTGGGGAAAACGAGAGCTGGAAGCAGGATTGTCCAGCTTAGCCCAGCATCTAACTGATGAGTGGCTCTTGCCACAGGAGAAACATAAGTGGTCAAATTTACATGTCGGTTAAAAAACAGTTCCCATTGTTGAAAGTCTAGCATAACTTCTCCTCTACCTGACTTCTAACTGAGGCTTCCTGTTCCAGATTCTTGGGCTTGTCCAACATCTTACTCAACTAGATGTCTGGATGTCTGAGTTCCCACATAAGTGATTTATCAGTGGACTTTAATTTTCTAAATTTCTGGTCATAAGATGGCCATGCTGAACCCCGTTTTTACATGGTGCACCAACAAATAAGCAAGTGACAGCAGAGCTTGTCTGGTATCCTTTTCAGTGATAATGCCCATAAATACCACAAATCCCAATGAATAGGTGTCCCATATCCTAACCACTGACTTGGCAGAGGCCCTTTATCTGATGGCTGCTAGGGCTGCAATTAGGTCCTTCCTTCCTAGTTCTCCTCCTCGAATTATCCAATGAAAATCATCTGCATTAACTAACTCAAATACATCTACAATTTCCCTTCTAAGGATTGTCTACTTGATATTGGTGAGGACATGGGCTGTAATTTGGGAACCCAGGGAAATGGAACTCAAAGGATTCAACATAGCCATGGATGGAAACTGAGTACTGCAAAGATTAGGGTCATCCACCTCAATTCCTGGAGAAAGAGCAATCTCCTTCTGTTGGTTTGGTGCACTGGCATTGGAAAAGCTATTGTCGAGAAAACACTTCCTTGGTGCCTAATGGGTAACTCTTGTGGGAAGCCTAAATTCCTCTGAAGAACAATGTCAAATATTCTAACCATACCCTCTTGAGGAAGAGAACTGAAAAAGTCATCAAGGCACTTAACCACCATCTGCCCTCTGCACCCTTAATGTCTGACACCTCCAGTATCATTACCTTCTGGGTCAGACAAAAGCTCCATCATCAACTGTGGATTTTCCCCTACAGATGGAGTAACTCTTCTGTCATTCCCCTTGTTTTCTTTGGAGGATTGGTGCTTCTTGATATCCAATCACTGGTCGTGTGATTGGGCCACCTCCAAATTAGAAAATAAGCCCAAGAGACCAACAGTGCACCAAAAATACAGTAACAAATAACAAATAACAGCACCACAAACTGTGTGATGGTAAAAGTTTTAATGAAACACTAAGCGCTTTTGCCTGAAACATACACAGGCTTCATCAGAGTACATTTAAATGTCCTCAAACCTCTTAAATAGATTTGAAACATTTACGTAAACAATTAAACTCATATTCCCACATAAATTATTCTAAAAGATATATTTAAAAATATGTTTATAAGTATAAATGAATCAATATTGTATTATTTTATTACTTAAAATATATATATAAATATAGCTCATATATGGAAAGTCCTGGGCTTCTTGCGTTAACCAATGCCATCTGTCCTTCAGCACCTGTAATGGTGAAGGACCTGTAAAATAATGGAAACATCAATGGCCAGGAGATACACAAAAAAATTTTATCAGTTTAGTCCCAAGGCCTGGCAGTGCACATGACCCCTCCCCCAATATATATATCAATTACATTCCTTCCCTTTCCTCACTCATTTTATTTTTTTTTTATTAAGCTGAAGGTCCAGGTATTGCCTGGAATGCTGAATTGCTTACCAATAAATTACCAGTACCTGAATAACAAAACATATTCCTGAGAAGGTCCCCAGGCAAGCCGAACTGTGTGATCGAAGTTCTGTCAGAAAAGAACCCCGCAGAAGGCACCAAGTCTTCTTGGAAATTCTGGGTGCACTACTGCTGCTGCAACATTCTAAAGTGAGAGATTCTTCTCTCTAGTTGCCAGAAAAGCTTACTTTGTATACAGCATTCAATTATGGGAAACTGATTCATTGAAATAAAAAGCAAAGCAAACATGACACCAGACTCTCAACTCATGAAACTCCAGCAAACAAAACTTCCCACCAAGTAAAGCATGACCAATTCACAGTAGTTGACAAATGCACAGACCAAACACAGATCCACAGGCAACCACTGTGCTCACAACTGAAACACAGCTGCCACATGGAACAGTAACAGTATAGCCCTTCCACCTATCAGAAATAAGCATATTGGGTGAACGGCCATATAAGAAAATACCCATTGCTTAACACCGTCTAACTGTCCAGAACAAGAAAGTAGTAAGGCATACCCAGAAACACAAACCATTGACACCCCCAAATCCACTAACCTTACATCACAGCTACCAGAAGTCCCACACAAAGGGTTCTTAGTTTAATATAAAATAAACCCTTTTTGTATCAAATAAAAAGAGTCCGCTCATGAATCTAAGGAAGTCCTGTAGCAGCTCCAAGAGAGGCGAGTAACTCCAAAACCCTATTACTGTTTGTTTGCTTTTTGTGATTTTTTTTTATTTGCTTGTTTTTCTAGTGTCTAATGAAAAACAGAGGAAAAACCCTCAGCACTAGAACCAAACAGCTTGGTTACTGATGAGCAGCCCCATTGTACGCCTGATCCATTGTCCTGCTGCACTGCTGGTCCTCTGAGCTATTGCTGAATTTCACCACTCAAGGAGTGAAACCTCTTTAAATTAAAGAGCGGCCTAGTTTTAATAATGAATACCTTTTTGAAAAACATGTTATTGGACAGGGGGTTCCATTCTGTAAAGTCCATGAAGTTCTAGAACTTAAAGAGTTATATTTAACTATATTTGCTCCAGTTTTAGTGCAAATATGCACTAGGGTTAACATCTGCAAAAGAGAAAAAATGATAGAAATTATGCTAGCTGCTTTTTATTAAGGATGTCCATGGGCAGAGCAAGTATCAGAAAGGAAAGACCTGGAAAATAATTCAAGGGCATACTGATTTACAGACGGCAGTTGGTAGTTCACCACATTTTTTTATAAAAGAGTCAGAATGTTAAAACATGTTAGAATTTTATGGTAAAAATACAGACGTTCATTTTCACTGAGTACTTTCAAATGTGGACTTTGTAAGTGGTGCAGGTATAACTATGAAAGCACTACTTTATAGTTTCCTTTTACAGAACACTTTCAGTAAAGGCTCACTATACATGTGATTCCACAGGGATTGTTTATGTTGCAATATGTACATCTTGTGATAGTTTTTTTTTTTTAATCCGGTAAGACATTTATATGCAAAAACCAGATGATTCTAATATTTTATTTAAATATTCTTTAATATGTATTAATTAAAAAAAATGTTTTCATAATAGATGATATGGGAAGGGATGACAGAATATGGGATTTTGATAATGCCCTTAAGTAAAGTTAATTATTTTGAATTTGAATTCACAATCTGGTTTAAATGAACATATTAATATAAAATGTTTGTTAGAAGATAATTTGTATAGGAAGATGGTATGTAAAACATGTTATTCTTTGAATTTTAATACATATTTTTATGGAATGTATTTTAAATATTGAATTTGAAGTCAGTAAGTTATGTGTTTTAATTAAGAAATTTGATTGGTGTTTAAAAGGAAGGAGCAGAAGTTTTTAATTTTGTTCTTATGAACTTGTATGTGATATTGGTATGAAAGCATTAAACAGTATTATAATAAACTACTTTTCTCTAGTCTGTGTTTTTTGGTTTATTCATTGTGACTATACAGCATTTTTCAACACGAGAAGTATTGTTGTTTTTTATATAGATAGAAAGATTGCTAGATAGATAGATAGATAGATAGATAGATAGATAGATAGATAGATAGATAGATAGTTAAAGAGGTAAGCCTGAGGTGACACTTTTTAGGGGTAACCCAAGAGATCTCTCTGGTTAAGTGACTTATTAAGAGCCTATGACAGTCAACATATGGAGGTGCACTGAGCTATAAGAACCTGATCACTAACACCTCATAACTTTAATCCTTGATGCTGACTGACATTTTATTTTCTTCTATTTATCTTGCATGTCTTATAGTCCTATCCCTCTGTATAGATAACATCTGTATACTTACTAATGCCTTACACTTAAGGTACAAGCAGACCGGTATATTACATGGAGGATTACAGCTATCAACTGTAGAAGACTTGTTACAGGTTGTCTGGGTTTGAGTCCATTAGCCTCCATATGCGTACTCTATAAATCTAATCATCTGTGACCATACACATCAGACAACAACTACATACACACACACACACACACACAGACACACATGGATCTCTCTGATGTCTATCTCACTAAGGAAGCTGGCAGCTTGTTGCAGGGATAACCAAGTAGTCAGGTGACTGTTTCTCAACCTTCTGAACTCGACTAGTTCAGGAAACAGCAAACTCTTAACACTTTACCTAGTACTCTTACCATAGCAGAATCTCTTCTATGGCACACAGATGCCCATCTCCTCAGCCTAGATAAGCAGAAGATAATGATCAGTTGTCTGTCTGGGTTTGAGATCATGCACACACTCGGGTCACTGCACCATAAGTACCATTATAATTCTATCATAGTCCATGTGGGTGGAAATGACTAGAGATGAACCTCACTCGACTATATGAAAAGAGACATTATGAATTTCTCTGAATATGTGTCACTGACAGGTATGTGCCTTGCACTGAGCAGCATTCTTCCTACCTTCACCAAGGATGATGCCACAGTATGAAAAGAAAATGATTGTTTCAGTAATTGGCTTAATTTCTGGTGCCACTCCAGAGGGATCCGGTATCTATTAGACTTAGAGGAAATGACTATCAGACAAATTTGTTTTGCTAAGGATTGCCCCCACCTGCCCTCTAGGTTTTCAGATATTGGCTAAAACCTTATCCACCCTTTACAGCATTTTATAGGCAATGTCAAAATGACAAAACTATCCACATAGCAATAAAAATTCTTCTAAGTGACCAAATGTTGACTGCTCAATGTTAGGAGTCTAAAAAAGAAGCTCTGCTGACTCTGGAGAATACAGACACCTGTGCTGTTACTGAAACTTAGTTTAAAGATACAGAAAGTACACTGGTAGTGCAAGTCTATAGTGCATTCCACACATGTAGGCCAACAGCAGCACAGACAAGGCCTAAAGGTAGAGGTTTCTCAATCAATGCTGGCAATATGTTCAACTCCAGCTTGGTTAAATGGGATGATGCCCTAGAGTTCATCCACTTCCAAGTCTCTATAGACAAGGTTCCATACCATGTCCTGGCTAGCTACAGGTCATCCTCTATGACCCACAAGGCTCACAACTCCTACTTGGACCTACGAGAGGTGCTCACCATACAACCAAATACCCTATTCATGGGAGACTTTAACTGCCCTTCTACAGACCGGGAAATGTATACTGCCTCTGACTCACAGGAATGTTTCTTGGACTTTATTACATGTACACACTAGACCAGGTATTGCATACTCCAACCAAAGGGTCAGACTTTGACTGCAATATTCACTAACATGGGAGAGCATTCATCATCCCCTGTCTCAAGTTCTCATTGGTGAGGTCAGACCTAAAAGCTGTTTCCTTTTGAATAAAAATCAACCTGGAAAACCCAACTAAACCTGTAACAGTTAGCAACTATTCTCATGCAAACGTATCAGATTGCTTGTGAGATGGAGTTCCCGGATTTAGCAAGGTACTTCACTATTTGCTGTATGAATATGACTCTGAGCATGTCTCTTGTGCTTGAATAGGTTGCCATATGTCATTTCATTAAATGTGAGTTTTAAGAGGAGATTAATTTACTGTTCCTCATGCTAAGTCAGTTTTCAATGCAAGAGTGTTTTGTTTTTCATTTAGAAAATGTCTGTTACTGTTTTTTTTTATTTTTTGTAAAATTTGAAATAAAATTTTAAATGAAATCATAATCTCTGTGATAACTGCAAAAGTAAAAAAGAAAACAGAATATACACTGATGGGTTTGAATAGTGTTTATGGTAACTGGGGATACATAGCCAAGTAATGGGATTGGTATTGCTGGCAGGGGCCTGATTCATTACCCTTAATAGGGCTACATTTGTCCATTATCTGGTTCTGCTGACACTGGAGATGTATGCTGAAACAATACTATTAGCCCTTCTATAAGTGTGTCAGACTTGTATTAAGTGATTTCAGATGGGATAGATATTCTTGATGGCAGAAAAGACAAAGGGAGGTCATAAATGAGATGTGGGTATCCTGCAAACAAAGAACCCCCCCCCCCCCACCACAGTAATATGCTGTATGCAGTTATTTTTCGGATTTTTGTATGACTTGTGGGTTGTTGAGCAAAAACTGCTGCAGAGTTTATATTGTCTTTAATTGTTTTGTTTAATCATTGTACTTAAGAATGAATTAATTCATATATCTGGAATGTGTAAGACAGTATGGACATGTTCCATTTTAGTAATATATTTTTCAATACCTTCTTTACAGCCTCCAGCAACTGCAAAGGGCTTGACATTTGTCATGTAATATAGTCTGAATTATTTGAAGTGATATCAGAACCATATGATTTTCAGCATCCGACACGTAGTCATTGATGCATATTACTACGATACAGTCTTTTCTACAAGACATGACTGTAAAGGATTTCACCATTTAGACAAACGATGTTGCTCTGTCAGATAGCACAGAAGACTAAAGCTCCAACTTGTTAATGTGCTGCTTTGTGTGGTAGGGGTGCAGTGTTTGAACCTTTCAGTTTTCTTTTACCTGCTGTGTGACACTGAGTAACCTGCTTAACTAGACAGCTCTTTGCCAGCTCAATGTTCAACCTTCAACGAAGGCACGCCCATTTACGCATGTCTTTTGAACATCCACCCAACCGCGGGGAGGACATCCAGACTAATTATTATTATTATTATTTTTATTTATTTTTTTTTTACGCTGACATCTGAGAATGCAGTCAACAATGTAGCTGTAATTATTGGATTTTGTGAAGTGTTTGTAATTCTAAATGAATACATAATTTGCCATTGGCCAGATAAATTTTCAATAAATCTGGGTTTCATTTCATTTTCAATGAATGTGAGTTGCAAGGAAAAAGAAGCTTACTGATGCTTAAGCTGTCTGTTTTCAGTGTGGGACTGATCTGTTTTGTTTAGCTGATGGCCATCAGTGCTTGTGCTCTAAAATTAATAATAACATTTTTAAATCAACATAGTGTAATCATTGTAAACGTAAGAACAAAAATAGTATGACTGCTGACAGGAATGAACCATGTTTATGGTAAATGGGATGAAGCAGACAAGTAAGGGGAGACTTAAATAGCTGGTGGCAGGCATAGTCCATTATCTCAACTAGGGTCACATTTTACAATAATCCAGCTCTGCATGCAGCTCAAATGCATTGTAAGTCCCTTGCTTAACTTTGGTTCATAGGTTCATAGGATGATACTAGGCTATTGGCTCGGAGGCCCTTATAAGCCTAGCCACAAATTTTGACCATGTTCCCTCAAAGTCAGCACCTGTTTCCTCTGTCCAGCAGGGACACAGGTGGTATCCCAGGGGTGTATTTTCTATTTCCCATCCAGGTTCCTCTTAAAGAGGGGTAGAGAGGTACTCTGCTTGACATAGAGAGGGAGTCTATTCCACAAATGGGGGAGTCTTTGGGACACAAATCTCTCCCACTAACAAGTTCTATTAATGTCACAGACCAGGTTAAGGCCTTGCATATGGGTTGCTTGAGTGGAGTTTATCTTAGGGATATGCAGCAACTCTATCAAGGCTGGGTCTGAGATGGCCTTGTATGCCCCTCACGGGTCACGTCTGAGTAGTCTGTATGAGACTGAGTAGACGGACAGGGCTTTTAGCTTATCTGGATAGGACAGGTGTTTGAGATCCTGGAATTTCCTGGTCAGGCACCTCTGTGGTTGCTCCATTTGCTGCATGTGCTTGACAAGGTGCATATCGAAGGGGACATTGTACTCGATAATATGTCTGATAAGGGAGGAGAACAGGGATGTTATGACCTCCTTGTTCCTGGATGAAATACCATTATATATGAGGTGGGCCATGTAGACAGTCTTCCATATAATGGAGGCAACGTGGTGGTCAAAAGTAAGGTTACTATCAACCTGGGTGCCCAAGTCCCTCACGATTGATTGCATGCTTAGTATATTGTTATTAATGTGATAATTAGTGGGGACTCCATTTTCTCCAAAGGGGATAATGATTCATTTCTTGGCATTTAGTTTGAGGCCATGCTTCTGGTATCAGTCATTAGTTTTGGTAAGGCCCTCTTGGACATCACTAGGGGAATTTAAGACAGCACTCAGCTTAAAGTCATATGTAAACTTGGCCAGCCGCAGACAACTGGTTTTGGCTTAAACATCAGAAAAGTATATCCTAAACAGCAGAGACCCCAAGACCAATCCTTGGGATACACCACTCGTTACAAGTCTACTACTAGAGGTGGCTTCCCCTACTTTGACTGAGGGGATTCTATCAGTGTGTCAGTTAGCTACCCATCTGGTAACATATGGGTTGATGCCTAGCTGAGAGAGTTTATCTATTATGCTGAGTGGGGAATAGTGTCAAAGGCTTTGGCTAGGTGAAGGTAGTAGGTGTGCACCATCTTCCCCTCATCCATGGCTTTGGTGACTGTTTCAAAGAAGTCGACCGAGTTTAACAGGCATGATCTCCCTTTGACAAAACCAAACTGTGTGGGGTCAAGCATTTGGAGGTTGCCAATGTCCTTGTTTATAAGGTCCATGGTAATGCATTCCATGGCCTTGCAGCTCAGGCTAGTTAGGCTTTTTCATCTTCTTCTTTCAGCTTTTCCTGGTTAGGGGTTGCCACAGCAGAGCACCTGTCTGCTCATGATTGGCTGTGAAGTTTTTAAGGTGTCGAGTTGTCAGCCCAGCGCCCAACCTTCCATGGAAGACACACACACACACACACACACACACACACTCACTCATGCCTATGGCCAATTTAGAGTATCCAATCCCGCATGTCTTTGGGATGTGGGAGGAAACCGGAGCATCCGGAGGAAACCCACATGACCACAGGGAGGACATGCAGACTCCGCACAGAAGATGGGCCTATAATTGCTTGGGTCAGTGGAGACTTCAGTGTGTATGTGTGTGTGTGTGTGTGTGTGTGTGTGTGTGTGTGTGTGTGTGTGTGTGTGTGTATATATATATATATATATATATATATATATATATATATATATACCAGATGATCGACTTTTCAGAACTTCAACTTTCATATGGCCAAGACCATATGATTGAACTTTTGAAAGTGTTGTAGGTGGAGGGGGTATTATTTACATGTGCATTTTAGTTTTCAATATTATGAAGCACACTTTCAGTGTTCTGAGTTTTCAATGTTTTGGTCTTCATTGTTTTGGGATTTAGATGTTTTGGGCACAGTGTTATGAAATTCAACGTTATGAAATTTCAGTGTTATGCAGTAGACCCATATAGCTATACATATATATATATATATATATATATATATATATATATATATATATATATATATATTATTCTGCTCTACATCTGTCAGTCACTTGGAAAGGTTCTGTAAAAGGAAGATATTGTATGTTTTGTATTTTAAACATTAGTCTATTTACTTCTTGTATTTTGTAATCTGGGAAGACCAAGGTTAATGGTAGAAAATTACTTTTATAACAAATCCTTTATCACTGTTGCTAGTGATTAAAACTTGCATTTTGAAAGATGTATGAAAATCTCACTAGTTATTAGTGAACACCTGTTTTGTTCTACAGAGCATTAAAATGTAATATGGAGAAGCCACTGGACAGTGAAAGGCAGGTGCTTAGGGCTTAACTAAAACATTTCTGTCTAACCAAGCAGACAATGAGATGTCTCTTAGCAACTCTGTATGTTCTGAACAGTTATTATTGAATTTTCATGTACATAATTGATGACCAGAAGTAAATGTATTGGTTGATGGCACCATAATTTAACAAAATTGGGGTTGGTGTAATGTTTAATCTGCTTATTTCATATACAAGAGCATGGATAAGTATTTAACAAAATTGAAAACAAAAGCAAATTTTGCTACCCACTCAGTGATTGTTTTACTTATTTTGTTCATGAATGAGGTACAGAGTCTGTTGAACAGACACTCCCTGCCCTCCTAGTGTCTATATGAGTTTTCACCAGAGTCTTCTGTTTTTTTTCCAACTTCCCAAAGTATGCTTTTGTTTGTGATTCACCAGATTATGTCTACTGATTTTTGGATGAATTTCTGAATATTCAGCTGTTCTGTCTGTAAGATGTATTTTAGATTTCCTTCTATAAAAGGTGGAACATAGCTGATGAGGGGGTTATGTGCTTTAGTTCCTTATACTGATATGCACTCAGTCAAAAATAGCTATTTCTGCATCCTTATATTGATATGCACTCAATAGCTGTTTCTGCATGTGATCAAAGTAAAAAAAGTATTGATGCATGCAGATAATCTATTGTGTGCTCACTGATGTAAGGAATGAGTGATTGTGATAACATAGTTTAAGTGTGCTTGGATTAGGAATTTTCCTTCCTCATATAGAGAAATGATTCTGTTATTTGTTCTCAATTGACATCAAAAGAGACACAACTGGTGTGTTTTGCAGTAGTGTTTTCTATGTTAGATCACACAGTGTGGGCACAGAGGCTTTGATTTTTCCCCCACTATTGTAGCAATGGTATTTTTAAAGTAACAGGGCTGTGGAGGATGCAGCCCCTCATCTGTTGGGTGGATACAGGGAGCTTGCCCACTGCATAAAAAAAAAATTTTAATTTTTAACTTCTGGTAACATTTGATGCAGTGTTTTGGCTATACTGAAAAGTCAAATCAGTTGTATAAATATATATATATATATATATATATATATATATATATATATATATATATATAAAATATATATATATATATATATATATATATATATATATATATATATATATGCATGCAAATAGATACAGATATACATATTAATATATAACAAACTTGTATTTTTGCCATTAGCATAACAAATTAAAATGATAGCTTTTACTGCATACTTGAGTGGAGTAGGCGCAGACCTTGTTGAGTCTCAGGTCTCCTAATATGCAATTTGTCAAACTGATACTGTTAAACACAATCCATTGACTCTGAGAAGGTAGCTCTTAATGGATCTGACACTCTGCATGCAACTATTCACCTATAGCAGGACTTAAGGTAGCCCACACTTGGCAGTACAATCAGAAAGTTTAGAGTTTTACATTTACTTTTTTCACAGAGTTGTAGTTCGATAGAATTGTAACTTGACAAAATGATGCATATCACGAGGTTAAATGTACAATTACTTAAAATACAGTGAAAAATGCAACATTTAAACATGGATACGATTCATCTCTCTCATTGACCTGCTTAATATTATTTCTTAGCATGTCTTTGAAGCACAAACATTGTTTCTAATTTCATTCTCTTGTTATATATAAAATACCGTCTTTCTCCTGTAATATTCTTTAAGTTGCCTAAGATACAAAGAATCAAGCAGTTCCTAGCAATAATATCGTTCACATGACAGCTTTGTAGAATTCAACGCAACCCTATCTGTGAAAAGTCTTCCCTGTACTGTCATATTAATGTCAAACCTTTTCTTTATTTTATAGAATATGTCTGCATTGTAACCACTCTTCATAAAGCATTGCAGAATAGTCATACATTCAAATTCCACCTTGCCATAATTTATCATTAATCTATCTGTTGTATTCTTGTATTCATTTGCCCATATGGTACACTTAAAAAAAAACTGTTTCTGATGCATATTTTCCCTATCAAAACAAGTGCAACATTTTATGGGCTTCTTATAGATTTCAGTATGCAAGCACCCAGATTCTTCTTTCTTAATGGTGATCATCTGCAGGTAAAATCATAATAGGAAGTTGCGTTTTCTAAATAAGAGGCAGATTGATGCAATTAATTCACATCCCCTTTAGCATTAGTGCACCATCTATAACCATCGGTACAAAAACATGGGACAGTATGAATCATAACTGGTAATGCAAATCTATTTATTTCCCCATTTTGACAGAGTTATGCTGTCAAATGTATTTGCCCGGGGGGGGGGGGGCATTGCCATACCCAAATTCTGATGGAATTAGGAATGGTTAAAGATAAAGATAATGTTTTCGAAAAGATATTCAAGTAGTATTCACATGGTTTAATAAAATAACATGACATGTCACTATAAAGAGTTGCATGATGGTACATGGTTTCTTTATTTTTTTTCATTTGGTATGACCATAGGCACCGGAACCATAGAGTGAGGGGGAGGGAGTACCCCCCCCCACCACCACCACTTGTTACAGCAAGACCATGGAGTTTTTCTTTAAGGAGGGCCCAGAAAATGTTCCTGATCACATCATTGCTGCTAAGTCTGCTGCCAGAGTCACCCACAGTAAGAAGTGCTCCGGATGGTGTGTGTGTGTGTGTGTGTGTGTGTGTGTGTGTGTGTGTGTGTGTGTGTGTGTGCACACCCCAGTTACTGATACCTCGTGGTTAGACTTACCCAGACTTAAACCATGTACTTTACATAAAACAGCCTGCATTGTCTACCCACACCATCACTTGTAATTTAAAGAGTTGAGTCAATAAGATTTTCACAGAATATTTGGCTCATACTTTGGTATGGTCTGTTCCTCTTAAATTTTATGGTTTTCTGGCAAATCAGTGAGCATGAAATTCACTAAATAATGATAGCCCTTTAAGTTTCAGTCTTCCTATCTTTTTTGGAACACATGGTAACACAAAACACTATTTTAGCAACTTTCTAAGATTATACAAGCAATATTTAAAATGTGTCCATTATTTTAGGCCCTTGCCCCCCCAATAAATGTTGGCTTTTTTCCAGATTTCTTCTGCTGTGAAATTGAGAAATTTAGTTGTGTCAGGTTGATGGTACAATGGTGCATTGGTAGTGTTGTCGCCTCACCCACTTTGATTCTTGGCTGGAGTGCCTTCTATGCGGAGTCTATATGTCCTCCCTGTGTTTGTGTGGGTTTTCTCTGGGTGCTCATGTTTTCTCCCACATTACAAAAACATATATCTGGAGCATTTTTCCATGGGCTTCTGCTGAAAACTGGCTTTGTTCCAAGTTGGACTTTCCTGGTAAACAGATGTTAAATAAATAAATAAAATTTACAAGGAGCTGAGAGGTTCAGGGGAAGAGAAGTTTAGTGCTGCTTATTCCAAGTTTGTTTGCATTGCTACTAACACAACAGGTAGTAGCCTTACGTTTGATGCAGAAGGCTGGGGGTTCTACTCCCACAGGATGTAGATGGATCGCTGGTACTGTACTATATTGTACTTTAAAGGGAGTGGATGCTGCAGTCCTGTGAATGTCCTCCTTTGGAGGAGTTACCTAGTAACTATGAACCTGTTATCAGTTTGCCATCTATTCCCTATTGCAATGTTACTAGCTTATCATTTTTTAATGTAACATAGGCAATTTAAGGGCAACAACCACTTTATTTGTAGATGAAACAATGAAATATAAAGTTGTTTACTAGCAGCAACCTCTTCATTAGAGAACCCTTTAATGTGGAATTATTTTGATGATTTACTTCTGCAGACATTTTGCATATTTACTGATATTGGTGGATTGTAATGACAGAAGTTTGAGTGGCCTTTTATGGTTGAAGTTTTCTGACATGAGTACTTTTATCATTATTGGTTCATACATTTTGTTTCACTGCTTACTAGAAGACTGTTCAAAACTACAGATGTAAAACACATTCTAACAACTGGTATTGTATTATATAAGGAATATAATTTAATACAATCAGGAAGGTGAATCAAAGAATGCATACATGTATGCATGGCCCTAAAAATGTGTTTGAAAACAGCCCATAGGAAAGTGTGAAAGGCTCAAAATCATGGGTAAAGTTTAAACTAGTTTAAGCTTTACTCTTGTTACTAAAGCAATGGATGAAGGTAAAACAGTTCACACCACATTACCTTGACCTGGCCAAGCCTTTTGACACACTCCCCTACTCAGGTGTAGTACAAAAGATGAATAATGTAGGAGCAAATACTTACACCACTAACTGGCTTGCCAACTTGCTCACAGGATGCAGGAGATCAAATAGGGGAAGAGACCAGGCACTAATGGAGTCCCCCAGGGTTCGGTGCTGAGACTTTCTGTTTGGCATATACATCTCAAAAGTAAAAGGAAATACCAAAGGGCTTTGGCCGGCTAAGTTTGAGATGACTGCAAGCTAGGAGTAGTTATTGCATCCTCAAATGACTTAACCATCATACAGGAAGGTTTATCCCAAACAATAACTGGTGTCAAAATCATGACAATGCCCTCTGAGAACTGACCCAATTGTTTGGCATTTGGAAACCTGTGTGTACAGTGACCTAACTTTTGACCAGCATGTGCCCAGAGTCATAAGAAAGCCTTTCTATATTGCACAGCTTATAAACAAATTGATTGTGACTATATCTAGAGATGTTGTTGTCCCCCTTTACAAAGCTCTTATCAGGTCAATCATTTTGTATAATGCCCACTTTGGCATGTATCTGTCCAGCACCATGCAACGATTGGAATACCTTCAGAGATACTTTACTAAAAGGATACAAGTCCTAAACAATAGGTCTTGCATGGGCCACCTCAAAGATTTATTACTATACTCAATATCCTACAGAGTGCTTTGAGGTGACATGTCTGGCATACAAGGCATCCTCTGACCAAATACAGATGGACCTACTGAACATCAGCAAGTTAAATAGCATCATAAATACTCAATCCAGGTATCCAAACTGATTGTTGTGGAGAAATGGATATATATCACAGAGGCTACCAATGTTCCAGAACAGACTATCCATAAAAATAAAACAAAGCTCACCCATCCATATTCAAATGCAACTTGGATCCAAGGATGCGTAATAGAAAATGTACACCAGGATTGCCCCTCATGCCACTAATGGATAGAGACAGTTCCCAAATGCTGCATCCCTTAAATGGGTCCCCTCAAATTTTCTATGGTATAATCACAGTTATTCTCACTAGGGCTAAAATACAATTATCAGCCATGGGATAGGTAAGACCAATAAGAAAATGTTAATTCAACCACCAAAAGGGAATTGGCTAAGCTTAAAATGTTCTCAAAGTGAACCTATGTTGTGGTAGTAAATAGTTATAAAAAACTGTACTTTTTAGATCACAAAGTGCCCCTCTTACCATCCCCCCCCCCCGTCTTCAACAGCTTCCGGTGTCTATGGGTATGACCATTAGCAAAGAATCATTATCTAATGTCATGAAAATAAATTTATCATCCTTATGTGTACTATGCGAAATAAAAAGCTGCTTTAATAAATCACTTGTATCTCTCATACCACCCTTTGACACCTTTCCATATCAGTCTAAGTTTTGATTCCAAAAGCATTGAAGTAAGTTTCTACCTTCTTCCATGCATTATGGAATAAACTAGGGGATCATTCAAATCATTATGGATTTTTAGAGAGGCCACAGACTTCTGGATATATCACAAGTGCAACGTATTATAAATCAAAAAGTTCATTACAAATAGCATTCTCCAGATGCATTTCATAGAAATTATTTTTAGCATCTATTAAAATATGTTTCTGCCTGCAATATTATCTCCTTAAATGTCATGTCACCTGATAGCAAGTACAGGTCCTTCTGTCTGTACCCCAAATCATCCATAATTATAACTGTTGCTTCTTTATCAGCTTCTTAGATGACAGCTATGCATTTCAAGAGATGCAAGAGCAACAGTTTCAGCTTGTGTTGATCAACAGTTTCAACTTGTGTTCGATTACAGAATTGTCTTTGGTCTGTGCTGTTCATGGCCTAGATGAATGTGATTCACATCAAGCTAGCCTGCTCTTCATTTCTCTTTGATACATCATGTTGTCCAAAAGAGTGTGGTTCCTGCGATGCCATTAATGAATTCCAGGCAGCACCTTATTTATGGTCATGATGTCGGATTCTGCCTTTGCCTATGACTTGCTATCGTTAGCATGTCCTCCCAGTGATATATGCCTATGTTTTTTACATATTATTTCCATTTGAAGCTTTTCTCCACAGGCCTCTCTTGAAAATGGGTTTTGCTAAATCAGACTTTCCTGGTAAACAAAAATTAAATAAATAAATAAATTAATTAATTAAAATTAATTAAAATAAAATAAAATAAATAAATAAAAGGTACAGATACCTTCAACTTTACACCACCTGCATGCCAAGCTTTCCCACTCACTCATGGAAACTGTCAGTACATGTGCACTCTGCATCTCTGAGGTCTAGTTTGTGCTACCCTTGGTAAAGATTCCCACGCACTGTGTGATTCTCACGTTCCCATATTGTTTTGCCTTACATCTATTCAGATGGGTGCTCATGCTAGAGCTCCATGGACATCATCTGGCTACAGTGCAAAGTAGGAACAAAGAGTGCTCTATCAGCTGCACAGCCAGTGCAGAGGCTGCTAATTAGAGTTCTATGTAGACCCACTTAGGAAGGCTGATGAGTGTATGACCTGGCAACTCTGGTATTCAGGTTAACCAGCATCCCTCACACTGTACCTCATGCATCAGAATGAAAACCTGTGTCACAGTCACCTGAGAATCAATGGAAGTGGAAAGCAGAGGTTAGGCAAGAACATCCAAAATACTGTAATTAGTATTGTCATCTGTTGTGTAAAGTTCTGTAAATTATAAAGATACAGTACATACCAGTGGCTTCTCTGCTTTAATTAAATCTGACACATCTCAGGATTTATCAGGTTAGCTATTGTTGGTGATTGTTTGTTCAGTGTGCTATTTGAGGCAGCTGTTCTGCTGTTTATCTTAGTTATATAGTAATGGGTACAGGGCTATAAACCTGGGATAGAGCTGGTTCAATTCATCCTTGTGCATCATTACACAATGGTGTGTTTTGCGTGATTTTGTCTGCCTCATTAACACAAAATACTTTGTTGCTGTCACTAGTCAATTAATGACTGGTGATGTTGCATCCCTCATTATGGGTGCTGTCTCTACCTTGTTCCAAACAATACAGATACAATCACATAACAAGTACTGAAGCTCATATACTACAGGAAGCTGCATCTTGCTAAACGGAGGTTGTAAGTGAAGTCACCAGCTGACTGTTGAAAGGTATCTATGGCATGATTATAAATGCTGTGTTCACTGCAGTTTACATTGGGATGGATTGTCAAGTTGCAGTGTGCACCACTCATTTCCTTGAGCCTTTCCTTTTTAGTCTAGCATTGCCACATATATCTGGCACATGCTTGTTGCTAGGTTGTGGCCATGATGCCTTCCTTGCTATACTGCTAATGCATGCTGTGTTCCTTAAATTCATAGCTACTTACTAGGCTAATGATTCATTAGGATCTTCAGAAGCCAAGTCATGCATTCCCAATAAATTTCTTGCCCTATTATTTCTAGTGGGATTTACCTAGTGCCCTTTGTATTATGAGTGCATATGAGTACAAATAACCAAGGTGTAGGAAGACATTTACATTTCACAGTGCCAATCTAGAGGTGAACTTGTGATTTCTCATCCATACATCCAGAGTACCTTTGAAGAGAGTAAATGACATACTTTGCTTTAGTTGGAGAGGTAGATTAGTGAGGCATATAAATTATTCCAGTATGTTCTATTTCAGTTGGAGAAGAGACTGAGAGAGTGGGTGTTTCTGCCACTATTGGACTTTTGAATGTGTAGCAGATAAGAAAGATGAGGTCAGTAGAGAGTCTGTAAGTGAGACAGAGATTGCACCCCAGTAACCTGCAAGATACTAAAAAGGGGAACAGACTTTGAAATGATCAGTGCAGCTTTTCTGAATTAGACCCTTGATTTTTTTTTAATTGAGAAAGTGGTGTTGTGTTTACTAGAGCTCTGTCAGGTGTTTAGACAGATACATACTTAAAGGAGCATTATACTGAATAAACAGCATAATGAGTACAGAATACAATTGAATGATCACCTCCCTGGACTTGGATGCCATAGCCTTACTAATATTCTGCTCAGTAAAAAAGGGGCTCCTTAAAGTAGAGGATATGTGTTGTTTGAATAGCAGCTCATTGTCTGCATTGTCCACATGGTTTCTCAGCTGCCTAACTACTAGGTCAGTTTTCAGGGGTGTAATGCTGATGCAGTGGTGGATTTAAAAACCAACTGTACTTTCAGATTTCCCACTCATCTCCACCACTTTTAGTATAGCAAATCCCAATTTTCACTCTAGCTACTATGCCAATTTTTAGTCTTAAATATGTAGCTCACCATAGTAGCTAGAGTGAAAATAAGCTGCATGCTGGAGTGAAAATCATCATACCTTACTGTAATGTTATGGATGGCAGACACCGTCCGTCAATGGGAGTGACTCGTTTTATTTTTCCCCATGCTCTTTCCCTTGATTGTTGTTGGTAAGTTATCAGAGTGGGAGAGGGCAGGGGTACTGGCTACAAACAGTGGTTTAACTAAAAAAGAAAAAAAAAACAATAAAAATACCCCAGACTAAAAATTAAAAAAAAAATTGACACTCCTCTTACATAATCTTTCTTCATGCTAACACTAGTACTCCAGGATTTCACTGTAGATTTATGTATTAAATATAACTCAATATCACTGACCAGCTGCATTTTCAATGAATCTGAGCTTCAATGCATTTTAAATGAATTTGAGCTTCAAGAATAAAAAAAAATTATTCTTGCTCATGCTAATTCTGTTTTCAATTTGCAACTGTTTTGTTTAGCAAATTGTCGTCAGTGGTTGTGCTGTAAAATTTGGAAACAGTTTCAGTAGCACAACAAGTAATTATTAAGTATATTAAACATATTACTCTGTCATGGAGAAGGCTGTGGGTTCTACTCTCATAAAATAGATGGATTGCTCACACTGCAGTGTAGTTTAAGGGGGGTGCTGCACTACAGAGTGTGTCCTTCTTCAGATGAGATGTTAAAGTAAGGTCCCATCTGCCAGGTGCTCTGGCATACATAACCTTACTCTCATTTGATTACTATTGTTCAGAAGGCATGTTATTAGGTATGTTTGCACTTTAAGATTGATTTTCAGGATTTTCAGTCTTAATAGATTAATTACAGATGATTTTATTGGTTCACTTTAATTGAAATAGGATGGTATAAAAATGTGTGAACATGATGTTTTAGTTGTTCTGAAGAAGTCTTTAATAGACGAAAGTGAAGAATAAACTTTTTACCACTAAGTTTGTTTGTTGGTCTTTGTTCTTAAAAGTCCTTTGGTGGATTTTGCTTATTTAGTAATAAAAGTGCTAGATGTTAGGTTAGGTAACAGATCGATCTCAAACTAGTTCGAGTAAGAGTCTACCAACACTAAGTAATTCTGACTGTTCCACTCAAATATGTCAGTGGCTATTGTTGACCAAGGTAGTTCAGGAATCTGGCTTAGCCAAAGTAGCTCTTTTTGCAAATACATTTTAGTACTATTGCATACTAAACGAGATGAAAGCACTTTATCAATGTATTTCCATAGAGTAGACCAAAATACCAGTCCTCTCATAGGTTCAGAGGTAGGTACTAGGCTATTGGCACAAGGGCCTATATAAGCCTAACCAAACGGTACCCTTGCTTTTGCCACCCAAGAAAATTATTTTCTTGTGCCCCTGTCGGGCAGAGCCACAGAAGTGATCCCCAGGGTGAATTTCCTATCTGCCATCCAATCATCAAGATTTTTCTTGAAGAGTGCTAATGAGGACCTTTGTTTAATATAGATAGGTAGTTTGTTCCAGAGTAATGGAAGTCTCTGGGACAGGAATCTATCCCTCCAGCATGTTTTGTTTATTGTGGTGACAAGGTTTAGGTCCCTATCGTGTGTAGCTCAGAGGGATTGGGATTTTTTTAAGTGGAGCATGTCAAACAACTCTGGATTTGACATAGCTTTGTATGTTAGGCAGAGATCGCCTCTGATTAGGCGATATGCGACAGAGTAAAGCTGGAGTTTTTCTGAGAGGGTCTGCATAGGGTATCTAATTGAGGCCGGTAATTCCCTTTGTGAGGTATTTCTGTGGCCTTTCCAGTTGTTGTAGATGTCTTGTGAGGTACATACCAAAAGGGGTGTTGTACTCTACAATGGATCTAATGAGTGATGAGTAGAGGGGAACAATGACCACTTTTTTCCTTTTTTGATGAGGTATGCCACATAGAAGGATTTCCTGACTACTGTGGTGATGTGATTATCAAAGGTGAGACTACTGTCTACCTGTGTCCCAATGTCTCTTATCACACTTTTGGTGTTAAGTAGACTACCACCTATGTGGTAGTTCATGGGTACAGAGTTTTTACCAAAAGGGATGACAATGCACTTTGTGAGATTGAGCTTGAAGCCATGGCTTTGACACCAGGCATCTGTCTCAATGAGGCCCTTTGTAGGATGTCCACATCATTAGGAGTTTTGATTATGACTCCTAGTTTGCAGTCATCTGCAAACTTTGTTAGCTGAAGACCTTCTGTGTTAGCCTGTGCTTCAGAGAAGTAGATACCAAACAAGAGGGGACCTGGGACTGAACCCTGTTGTACTCCACTTGTCACTGTTCTAAAGTTGGATTTAGAGTCTGCTACTTTCACAGTGTGGGTTCTGTCAGTAAGCCAGTTGGCAATCCATCTTGTGACATAGGGATTTATACCTAGTTTAGTGAGTTTATCTATAATTCTAGAGTGGGTGATGGTGTCGAAAGCATTGGCGAGATCTAGATAGGCTGTGTGAACCACCTTACCCTTGTCTACGGCTTTGGTGACCACGTTAAAGAAGTCTATCAGGTTTAGGAGACATGATCTGCCTTTTACAAACCTGAACTGGGTAGGGTCCAGAGTCAGGAGATTACCAATGTCATTGTTTATAACTTCCATGATGATACGTTTCATAGCCTTGCAGACCAAGCTCGTCAGGCTAATGGGGCGGTAGTTCCAGGGGGCCATGGTGGCTCCCCCTTTCTGGAGTGGGATAACCATTGCTGTGCACCATTAAGTGGGCACAAAGCCTGAGGTGAGGCTATGATTGAGCATGGTACTTAGGTGGGGTGCCAGTTTGTTCTGTAGTTCATGTAGAATGCAGTCTGGGATGTTGTCAGGTCTTATGAATGCTGTGTTCTTGGCTTTGGAAAGTGTGTTTTTTACCTGTGCAGCTGTGATTACAGGAACTTTGTATTCTCCTGGTATAGAGATGGGCCCTTTAGGGGATGAGAGAGGGGTAAAGTTAGTACTGAAACTATCTGCCAGAATGCTGGCAATATCAGTTGGTTCTGTATATTTAGTGGCATTGTGCTGTAACTCAGAGCAGATATGAGTGCTGCCATTGAGATTCTTGACATAGCTATAGAATGCTTTGTGGTTGTCTTTAGAATCAGTAGCAATTTTTTTTTCGTAACTAGCTTTAGAGGATTTTATGAGGGATCTCAGCTTCTTACTAAGGCTGACCACAGAGTTCCTCCAATCATGGGATTTTACTCTTTTTTTGCAATAGTTTCTTTCTTCTGTTGTAGAGTTTGTTTATGGCAGGGGACAACCAGATTGGCTTCCTTTTTTTGGAGGATAGCATCTTGGTTCTGTTAGGGATTGCACGATCCATGCATTCGTGTAAGTGCTTATAAAGTGCAATTGTATAGGATTCAGCAGTCATATCTTTATTGTCTGTCAACATGGGTGTCATGAAGTTTGCCACTTCCGTCTTAAGAAGGGTGAAGTCAGCTTTGGAGAAATTTTTTATGGTGGTTTCCCTAATGGGGGTGGGGGTGGGATTTGGCTGTCTAGGGTGATTTGCTTGTGGTCGGATCTGACTAATGACGAATTGACCTCCGCTGTGGAACACTGGTTGCCTATGTTGGTAATAACCAGGTCTAGGATATTGCTGCCCCTGGTGGGGGTGTGGATAAGTTGATCCAAGGCAATGGAATTTATGAATTCCAGAAAACATTGAGCACAAGAGTTGGTACATGAGTAGTTTTAAATTCACACACAAAAACGCTAAAAATTTAATGAATAAAGCTTTCAGGATATCCACCCTTCATCAGTACATCAGTACACTTTTTTTTGTGTGTGAATTTAAAGGAATGTTGCAGTTTCATCAAAAGTTTTGGTTGTTACATGAGTAGTTTTCCCAGTTAATGGTGGGGTAGTTGAAATCACCCATTATTAGGGTGTTAGGTTGTACCCTAATATTTACCAGTGTATCAAGAAATGAGGAGTGGGAATCCTGGGGTATGGTGAGGGATCTGTAGCAAGCTGCAATTTGGATTGCGGTCTTGCCCAGAGTTAGTTGCACTTGGATAACCTTGGATGCATTATGCTGAGCAACTAGCCTGGAGGTGTGGATATCCTTAATGAATATGGACATGCCTCTGCCTTTAGTGCTTCGGTCCAGGTTAAGTGGCCAAAAGGTGTGGTAAGAATTATAGCCTGGTAATGCAGGGGTGCTCTCTGGAGCATTGAACCAGGTCTCTGTCACTGCACAGATGTCGATGTTCTCCATTTTAAGGAGTGCCTCGAGTTAGTGCATTTTTAGGTTTAGACTTCTAGCATTAATCTCGCCCTTCTTTTGGCAGCTTTGGAACCTGGGTGGCCACAAAGCAAAGTCTGAATGTACTCATGTCATGTTGTAAGGAAGTAGGAACAATAACTTTAGGACCTTTGAAAATGATACCATCTTCCATCAACATCCCATCCCTGTAAGGAAAATAAGTTTGCATTTCTGTTGGTACACAAGATTGCGTTGACGGCCATCTTATATTAATGAAGTGGTTGAGCTTTTGCAAAACTGGATCAGTCTTTGTATGATCTCTTAGCTCATCAAGTCTTGTGGTAGAAAAATTACGCACCTCCATGCAATTGAAGTCAAAATTTTCTGCGTAAAGCTTTTCTGTGATATTTCTGGGTGACCTTATAAGGTATCAGCCAGATAAAGATGTTTGCCTTTTATATAGACTATTTTAAAGTTGTACTTTTGTAATATGAGCATCATTTGTTGTAGTCTTGCTGGGCCTGTATGCATAGGCTTTTTTAAAATAGTGACTAGAGGCTGATGACCAGTCTCGATGTGGATGGCTCGGCCATAAATACAGTCATGGAACTTTGAACATGCAAACTCAATTACCAAAAGTTCCTTCTTAATCAGAGCATACATCTTAGTTTTGGTGAGAGTTCTAGACACACAATCTACTGGTTTGCCCTCTTGAAGAATAACTGCACTAAGACCAAACGTTGAAGCATCACAGGAAAGAATTACTGGTTTGTGGATATCATAGTATCTCAACGTAGGTGGACTGGCAGATTTCTGTTTAAGGTCATCAAATTCTCTGTGGTGTTGTTCCAACCATGACCAGGCAACATTTTTGAGTGTCAGCTCTCTTAAGGGTGCTGATAATTCACTGAAGTCTGGTATAAACTTGCCCAAATAGTTAACCATACCAAGGAAATGCTGTAAGGCTTGGACATTGTGTGGAGCTGGCATTTTAAGAATGGCTGTTTGTTTGGAAGAGTCTTGTCATAAGCCTGTGCTGGTTAATAAATGACCTACATAAGTAACTTCTGGTAGCCTGAGTTTACATTTCAGAGAACTGAGCTTTAGATTCACTTCATGCACTCTATCCAGAACTTTCCTGAGGTTTCTGTCATGCTCTGCTTCACAATTACCTCCAAGTACTCAATCATCTACTATTATAACACATGGATAACCTGTAAAATTTTTCTCCATTGCATGCTGAAAGACTTCACTGGGAGAATTTATTCCAAAATGCATTCTGAGAAATCTGTAGCTACCAAATGGGGTACTGAATGTAGTCAGTAGTAAAGATATGTGATCAGCATTACTTGCCAAAATTAACTCTTTGCATCTAGGACAGAAAAAAAACAGTGGTATTTGGCATGAGGGTAGCAACCTCCTCCACTGCATGCATAGGATAGTGGGGCCTCTTTAATGCTTTGTTCAAGTCTCTTGGGTCAATACATATTCTTTTTTTTCAAAACAGGTTTATTGTTTTAACATATAAGAGAAATATCATAACAATTTTACACAAGTAATTAAAAATAGGTATTATTATAATATTCAACAAAACAACTAAAGTATTTACAAAGACATGCACTACAATCAAATCAATTAATTAAACTAAAATACCGTGCTATTGAAATTGGAATTTTTTTAACAAATTTTGTAAATTATCCCATACAATATAATATGATGTTTTTCTAGTTGTTCTCATTCAAATTGTGCTTATTTCCATATGGCACATTATATTCATAACATTTTTAAATTCATTGAACGAAGGAGGTGTATCTGAAATCCAATTTCTAGTTATTATTTTCCTGGCCACTGCTAGGATAGACCATAACAAGGGAAGCTTAATCTTTTTAACACATTGAGGTACAGGTGTGTTGAATAATATAAGAGACTTAGAAATAATGAAATTATCTGTAAAAAGAGCCTGCAAAAATTCATTAATTGACTTCCAGTATTCTTTCAACTTCATACAGTCATAAAACATATGAGCCCAGTCAGCATTAATTTCTACATTACATCTCTTACATAGATTATCTTTATTATTTATTTTATTCATCATCAAAGGTGTATAAAAAAGATCTATGTAAAATTTCCATGTATAAAGTCTCCAGACAATGGAAGATGTAGTTCTATAAGCAGATTCCAATATATATTGTTTATCTTGTTGAGTTGGTGGGACCCCATTAATAGAGGTGAAATAATTCCAGTATGAATCTACACTGTAAAAAGTTTCTTGTCTGATAATTTTATGTATATATGAAAGTTTACCTTTATCAGAAACTTTATGCTGTAAATTTAATATCAAGTAATCAATCAGTTTTGGAATAGATTCTTTAACTGTTATAGACATTAGATCTATTCTATCAATGAGATGTTGTCTAAAGATCTGAACCTCTAACCAGCAAGTTTCTCTTAGATCAAATTCTTGTTTTAAGAAATCTAGATTTTTAACTTTATTATCAGATATCAGCTGATACCAGTACTTTAGATCATTATCTATAGCTAAATGAGCTCCTTCAGAAGTAGATGACATAAGCATACCCTGAGTATACATTATAGGGAATACAATAAAATTCCATTCCCTATACTTAGGGTGCATGAATATAAAGTTACGATAACTAATAATAATATTTAATGGGTAACAAACCATATGTTTAGGTGTAATAGGTGAAGTACAAAATTCCTTTAGCAACCACAACATGGAGTTATTTACAATCATATTTTTATGTGTTAAGGAGATTTTCATGAAGTGCATACTAATTAGCTCCCAATAATCTTTCCATTTTGTGATATATGACTGATCTATTAATAAAGTAATAACTTTTATAATAGAAGAGATAATATATAAATTAAAGTCTGGAAAAGAAATACCCCTTGAGACCAGCTATTAGTATGTTTCTTTAATGCAATCCTAGGTCTATTAGGTGCCCATAAGAAATTTAACATTAGTGTATTCAGTTTCTTGATAATTATTTTTGTAGGTGAAAGTATTATTGATTGTATTAAGTATAAAATCTTGGGGAATATTATCATTTTAATAATTGCAAGTCTCTCCTCCATAGTAAAAACATATTATTCCAGGTATTAAAAGATTTTGTATATTAAGAAAACAGGTATTATAGTTATTATATATAATAGATTTAATATCTTTAGATAGTATTATACCTAAATAAGTTATCTGACCTGAATTGGGTACATATTTAGTAAAATCACTAATGAGAATATTTTTTCGTGTATATATAGGTAGTATTTTAGTTTTTCTTCATTGAATATTAAACCAGAAATACTTTTAAAATTCATCATTTTATCAAATAAAGACTGCATAGAAGAATTAGATCCTGCTGATGTAATTAGAACATCATCTGCAAAAAGTTGAATTTTTGATGTTGTATTTTCGTCTATTTCAAAACCCTCTATGTCAGTACTGTTTCTAATCAAATTAGCCCAAGGCTCCATTACTAAAGTGAATAATAGTGGAGAAAGTGGACATCCTTGCTTTGTACCTTTAAGAATGGGTATTTTATGTGAAACATATGTTCCTACCTTAATATAAGCCAGTGTTCCTTTGTATAAATGCTCAATTAAATTTACAAATGCATCAGAGAAGTTTGTGCATTTCAGTAAGGTAAACAGATAGTCCCAACTTACTGAATCAAATGCTGAACCTATATCAAGACTAATAAGTGTTAAATCTTTCTTTTTCCTATTTGCAAAATCAATTAATGTTAAAGTACTTCTTATATTATCAAAAGTATTTCTATTTACAATGAAGCCCGTCTGATCTATATCTTTAATGCCGGGATGATTGTCTTCAATCTATCAGCAAAAATACTCATAAACATTTTATAATCAACATTAAGTAATGAGATGGGTCGATATGAAGAACATCTAGTTGGATCTTTATTAGGTTTTAAAATTGGTGAAATAAATGTATATTGCCAAGATGGGGGTTATTAACTCAGTTTGGGCCAAAATAAAACCTTATGTATTAATGAATATGTAGTTTTAGAAAGGATTTTATATATCTCTGGTATAATACCATCATTACCCGGTGCTTTGTTTGATTTAAGCTTATTTATTTGTGTAATAACTTCTGTATATGAAATACTCTTATCCAATAGTTTAATCTGTTGTTTATTAAGCTTTTTATTCATGTTTGTGGTTATAAACTCCTTTATTTTATCTTTAGGTTCCATGTTAATGTTATGGTTAATCTTGTGAAAGTGATTTCTAAATTCATCCAGTATTTCTGGTATACTAGAAACATTCTTCTTTTCCTTAGAGAAAAGATTTCTTTGATATGGTTTTGTTTATTCAATCTTTTTGTTTTATTTTTAAGTCTATGTAAGTATTTGGGGCTTATTGAATAAAACAAAAACTTGTATTTCTCTAAAGTTATTTTAACTTTATGAGTTAAAATTTCTTTGTATTTCTCATTTAGTTTGTTTATTTCTTCAATAACTTTCTTGTCCATAATATTTTCTTTATTATTATGTTTATAAGAGTCTAATTTACTTTGAATATCTAACAATTCCTTATCCCAAGATTTCCTTTTATTATTATACCATCTGATACTTTGTCCATATAGATATGATTTTAAGGCATCCCAAACATAGACAATGGAGACTTCAGGAGTATTATTTATGTCTAGAAAATGTTGTACTTCTGAAAGTATATATTCTTTATAGTCTTTTAGCTGAGTTAAGTATGCTGGTATCCTTTTAATCTGAACATTATGAGTATTTTTTATCATGAATTGAAAAACAATTGAGTTATGATCAGATATAGGACATGAAATGATTTTGGAATTAATTAAATCTGTTACCATCTGGTTAGAAATAAAGACCCTATCTATTTTTGAATAAGTTTTGTATCTGTTAGAAAAAAAGGTGTATGGTAATGATTTTGAATCTATCTGATTATTAATATCATTCAAATGATAAGAATTAGCAAAATCATTTAAATGTTTTGCATTAGATATAATTCTTCTTTTCCTTATAGTGGTAGTATCACTTTCATGTAGTATACAATTAAAATCACCAGCTAAAATAATATCCCCTATAGAGAATGATATGATCTTATCAATATGATGTTTCACTGTATTAATACCAATTCCAGGTATCCAATATACATTAATTAAAGTGTAAGTCTCCCCATTAATTTGTATTGTAACCATACAAAACATTCCTTTGTCATCCTGAAAAGACTTAATGGTTTTAGGAATGGGCATACTTTTATTCCATAAAATAGCCACTCCTCTTTTTCTGAGTGTGCTCTGAACTAACCAATACTGTATACTTATTAGTGGCTAGTTTATCAATATCTTTTTTCAAGAGATGGGTTTCTTGCAGGAAGACTAGATTGGCCTTGTGTAAATTAATGTATCTTATTAGGCTTGCCCTTTTACATGGATTATTCAATCCATTAATGTTTAAAGAAATTCCTTTTAAAGATGTCATTTGGCATTTTTAAAACTCAAGAATCTTATGATCAAAATAACAAATAACAAGATAAATAATATTACATCTCCTCTTTTAGGTGTACCTTTAAATATAGCTGTATTTATTAAATCTCTTATGGGATTTTGTATAGGATTCAATTTTGTTTGTAGTGACAATGAGTATACAAAATATATTGTGGATGTCAAAACTATATACATATAACAATGAAAAAGTGAAAATAATGTAAGGATTAAACCTTGCATCCAGCCTGGAGTTGAAAACTCCAACTTAGAGTAGTATTTACTACTCAAGTTAACCCCCTACCCTAAGCAGCAGTACCTCAGCTACCACCTTATAAATTTAATACTAGTTATATTTAACTGAGGTTAACAGTTTTCAATTCAATTATCTATCAAGACAAAACTACACATTTGGTAAAACAGCATCATATAAACTAAAATAAACTTTTTTTTTTTTTTAAAAACTGTTCATACTACTATATAGATCTATGTGATATATAACACTTGTATTCAAATAGCATTCAAATAATCTTGATGTTAGAAATCAAGAGGAGAGAAAATTAGGTTCTAACATTCATTTAAATCAAAAACTTTGGCTAATATGATTCAGACATTACATATATTAAGATGCATCTATTTTCTGTCATGTGAATACTATTAACAGCTTCCAAAAAAAAAAATCTTGAATTGTTTGTATATGAGCATTTACTTAAACTCATTATTGTCAATAGAGTAAAATATTGTATTCATAAAAATTATTATAAATCATATTGCATAGTTATGCAAATTCTCAGAAACACTTGCATTATATAGTTATGCAAATTCTCAGAAACACTTGCATTATTAAAAAAAAAAAAAGCCATCACACACATACACACAGACACACACACACATACATACACACATACACATACACACACACACACACACACACACACACACACACACATATATATATATATATATATATATATATATATCTGATCTCACTGAGTTATGTCCTTGTTGAGCACTATCCCACTTGCTGTCCCTAGAATAAATCTGTCTGCTTTATAGAAAATAATGCACAGCAAACACATTTTAGTAACCAGATTTTACAATCATGCTAACCTACTGCTTTAAAATATATCACATGACATTTCTTCCAGAATAGAATTATAAAATTGTTTATGCTTGTCAATCAGATGAATTAAATGAATTATAATAAAGTATATGTTTGGAACAGAAGTTTTTAACACAGATTATTATGCTGCTGTTAAGTAGATTTTCAAAAACATTTAAATAAATGTTTCATTTTCTATGCCTTCTAAAATAAGACATTTACTTACTACAAGAAACTGCATCATTTCAACTCATTATAACTGACATTTTATGAATAGAGTATTTTCCTGAATCTGTGGTGTGTCAGTATGATAACTAGGTCAGAGGTTATACTAACTGCTTTCAGTTTCTCTGTGAGAATTCTGTGAGTTGAAGCTTTAGAAGTAGTTCATGGACACTGTGCATGAGACAGCCCACATCCCAGATTGTCTCCCTTAACATTTTGGCGGGAAACGTATTAAAACATGTGGCAAACATTCATTTTGTCAATAGAGTAAAATATTGTATTCATAGAAATTATTATAAATCATATTGGATAGTTATGCAGATTCTCAGAAACACTTGCATTATTATATATAAAAAAAAAGCCATCACACTCACACACACACACACATACACATACACACACACACACACACACACACACACACACACACACACACACACACACACACATATATATATATATATATCTGATCTCACTGAGTTGTGTCTTTGTTGAGCACTATCCTACTTGCTGTCCCTAGAATAAATCTGTCTGCTTTATACAAAATAATGCACAGCAAACACATTTTAGTAACCAGATTTTACAATCATGTTAACCTACTGCTTTAAAATATATCACATGACATTTCTTCCAGAATAGAGTTATAAGATTATTTATGCTTGTCAATCAGATGAATTAAATGAGTTATAGTAAAGTATATGTTTGGAACACAAATTTTTAACACAGATTATTATGCTGCTGTTAAGTAGATTTTCAAAAACATTTAAATAAATGTTTCATTTTCTATGCCTTCTAAAATAAGACATTTACTTACTACAAGAAACTACATCATTTAGACTCATTATAACTGGCATATTTTATGAATAGAGTATTTTTCCTGAATCTGTGGTGTGTCAGTGTGATAACTATGTCAAAGGTTATACTAACTGCTTTCAGTTTCTCTGTGAGAATTCTGTGAGTTGAAGCTTTTGAAGTAGTTCATGGACACTGTGCATGAGACAGCCCACATCTCAGATTGTCTCTCTTAACATTTTGGCGGAAACGTATTAAAACTAGTGACAAACATTCATTTAGTAATGTAAATGCATGTAAACATGACAAAACCTTCACAATGTATTCCACAGACCATTACAGCCTCTTACTTCTTTTCAGAAAGAGAAACAAATTGAATCACAGCTTGCCATTAAATCTTCAGATATTTTGACTGGTTATGAAACAAAACATTATAACTGACATATTTTATGAATAGAGTATTTTCCTGAATCTGTGTTGTGTCAGTGTGATAACTATGTCAAAGGTTATACTAACTGCTTTCAGTTTCTCTGTGAGAATTCTGTGAGCTGAAGCTTCTGAAGTAACTCATGAACACTGTGCATGAGACAGCCCACATCTCAGATTGTCTCTCTTAACATTTTGGCGGGAAACTTATTAAAAACTAGTGACAAACATTCATTTAGCAGTGTAAATGCATCTAAACATGACAAAACCTTAAAAATCTATTCCACAGATCATTACAGCCTCTATGTAAGTGAAATTAAGCCCAAAATTGCCAACAAGCAATAAAACTCAACATTCTTCTCCCAACTCAATTTTCATTCAAATCCTATTATTCACTGTGCCCACACAATCAAAAGCATTTCTATATATTAATAAAGAAAAGAAAAAGAGAGTAGAAAATAAAAGGGAGTGAGGCAGAAATAAAAAAATGTAAGAGAAAGCTGTAAGAAGTATATACAATGGAATGTTACTTACTGTTTATATTAATAGAGTTAAAAATAAAACATATTATTTACTCGTATTTAGTTCTGATTATTATTAGTTAAAGTATAACAGATTATTTACAAACAGACATAAGCAGTATAATCAAGAAAGTATAATTAGAAATAGCATTTGAAGAACTTATAAAAACTTTTACAAGGAATAAATATGTTATTATTCTATTAATGATATTTTCATTACTGTTCTCTCCCTGCCCTCCCCCACCCTTTACCCACTACATAATCTAAATAGAATGTCATTGTTTAAACAAAGAAAACAATAAAAGGAGAAGGAAAAAAAAGGTAAAGATAAAACAATGTATCAATTTACTAACCTTACTTCTTTTCAGAAAGAGAAACAAATTGAATCACAGCTTGCCATTAAATATTCAGGTATTTTGACTGGTTATGAAACAAAACATTTCTTTGCACATAGAGAATAACTTTGATTAAATCTTTTCCAAAATATTTGTGGCTTTCTGTAAATGCAGGAACTATATTCAAAAAGATTAATAATGAACTAAAATGATGAGAGAGAAAAAAAACATATAACAAATCATTTGTTTTTTAGTCTCTTCTTCTTCTCTGAAGTCTTCCACGAAGCTTCAGTTGCCAATCTCTTTAATGAAGAACTAGCCCATTCCATTTCTTCTATTTTATCCCAAATCCTTTTTTCTTTGACAAACAGTAAAGCAGAGTCTAAATCATCGAAAACCTTAGGACCATCAGGAAGGAAGATTTTAAGCTTGGCAGGAAACAGAAGGTATGTTTTAAACTGTGCTTTTTAAGCTCCCTTATTAGTGGCAGAAAAACTTTTCTTTTAGCTATTACCATGGAAGAATAGTCATTGTCAAAACGCACAGTTGTCTCATTAATCTTAACAGGAGCTTTAGCCCAAGCAGATTTAAGAACCATCTCTTTATCAAAAGATGATAGAAATCTAACTATAACTGATCTAGGATATTTTTGTTAGAGTTAGTATTAGCTATAGATCTATGTGCTCTTCGATACCAAAAGAGAATGCTTCTGGTAAGTCTAAAGTTTTAGGGAGCCAAGTTGTTAAAAAGAAGTAATATTGTTACCTTCAATATTTTCTGGCAGTCCAAAAATCCTAATGTTATTGCCTAGATCTATTTTCCAGGTCATCCAGCTTTGTTTGTAAATGTGTATTTTGTTTCAGCAGAAACTCAATGTTGATTTCCTCTTCTTGGATTCTATTTTCCATGTCATTCACAGCTTCTTCTATGCCTGTCATCTGGTTCTTCTGTTGTTGCAGGTCTGTATGTAACAGGTCTATTTGTTTTGTAGTTTTTCTATGAAGGTGTCTATTTTAGTATCCATTTTATCAGTAAGTTGCTGGATTATAATTATCAGAGACTGAAGTTCTTTCTTGATGCTGGAGTCTTGAGAATTTGTCTTACTGGAACTCATTTCAGACTGATAAACTGACAGGAAAATTTCCACAGTGATTTCTGACAGGAATATTGTTAAGATTTCCTTTCTTTTTTAGATATAGTTCAAGAACTATATAAAACAAACGTATTTAGAAAGAAAATTACTTCAAAAATTAATTTTTTAAGTAATTAATTCCTGTCAGTGTAATGAAATTGGTGGAGCTGAAGAAATCTGCTGCTATCCTGTGTTCATCCTTGGCCACGCCCCCTCGGTCAATACATATTCTGATTTCATCTGAGCCTTTCGTATGAGCAGCTACCATGGAAGATAGTCGCTCAGTTGGTTCTGTGACTGGACAAATCACATCCTGTTGCACCATTTTATCTAACTGGACCTTGACTTTGTCCTGCATAGCTATCAGAACTTTTCTCATTGGTCTGACCACTGGACTGACTTCTGGGTCTAATTTCATCAAGTACACAACTGGAAGTTTGCCAAGCTTGTCTTCAAAAATATCAGCATACTCTGAGAAAAAAGCAGCAGTTAAACTAGAATCAGGACAAATGCTTACATGATGGACTTCTTTAGTAAAAGAAAGCAGTTTCATTCTTAAACTGTCTCTGATACCTAATAATAACTGCACAGGTCTTCTAACTACATACAATTGCAAGCAATAACTGTTCCATGAAAGCACTGCTGAGCCTTCAGTTTGAATTTCTTCACCTCCATAAGCACAATTGGCCACATTAAGTTGTTCACCAGCTCTTACTCTAGCAAATGTTTCTGCTGACAGAACATTGCACTTTAAATCAGTGTCTATTTTGAGCTCCTTGGATTTACCATTGATCAGGACAGTACAAAACACTTTGTTCTTTGCCAAAAAAATCTACTCCATTAAACTTCTCACCAACCACTGATACACCATCTACATAAAAAGTAGAGTTGCAGCTTCCTATATTATCAACTTGCTTTTTTGACTGAACTGATAACTGAAAACAAACTGCTGGCTCTTCTTTTCCACAAAACACTTTTAATTTAAAAATTGTAATAATCAAACAAAATAAAATAAAGTGAGCGCTTTCATCTTACTCTAGTAATTAAGACTTCTTCAGACAATAAGAAAGATTAATTAATAATCCTATATGCACTGAATGAGCATCACATGGTAATAGGATGCACTTCTAAAAGGTATACAAACCCTGTTAAAATACTTTGTAATGCTCCATGAATATGAAAATAGAAGGAAATGGATGAAAATAATTGTGTGAAATACATTAAATAATTCATGTGTAACACATTAAATAATTAATGTGTAGAAAGAACATTTGTGCAAATAAATATTCCTACTAAACATGCTACAAATATAACATTCTATCAAAACATGCTGTGCTACTAACATATTAAAATATTTAGAATGTTAAAATACTATAAACACCTATTATAACTGAGCAAGCAATCATCTCTGAACGCTCTTTAATTTTAATATACAAGCTAATGAACTCTTGTCATTCAAGCCCGGTGGATTATAGGTGTTTAGTCTAATTTGCCACATAAGTTCACTAAATTCTAATAATAGAGTCATTGGGCCCCCTCTAGGTTTGTAGTGTATTTGGTCTATAACCTTAAATGTGAAGCTATGATCAGGGTGTTCATATATATGCTTCGCTAAGGCATTTTCCATTTTCACTTTCCTGATGTTATACAAATGTCCGTATATTCTGTCCTTTAGTTTATGATCCATCTTGCCTACGTAAGAGCAAGGACAGAATCTACAGCTTGCCAGGTACACTACCCCTTGGATAGACAATTAAATCTGTTCATGATGGTATACTTTCTCCCCCTGATAGTAAAGGTGCCACTTACTCCTATGAATTTACAGTAAGCACAACTTTCGCATTTGTACATACCTGTAATTCTAGTTGAAGTAGTAAGATTATTCTCCAATAAGTTCTTAAGGTTAGCGTCCCTTCTATAAGTAATCCTAGGTGATGGTTCTATGATGGACATCAAATCTTTGTCCGACCTCAACAAATCCCACTTTTTACAAAGTATTTGTCTTATGTTAGGAGCATCCAAACTAAAATTTGTGATAAATGTTAATCTAGGTAAAATATCTCTGGTGGTACATTAAAGGGTAGTATCATGTACTTCTACACTGCTCCTATTCAAAGCTGTTGTTAAGATGGGTCTATATTCAGCAATAGCTCTTTTGTGTTGGACCACAAAGGTTAACTCATCAAGTAAATATACTGGATACCCCCGTTTCAAAAACATGTTGTATAATACTTGACATTCTTGTTTAAATTCTAATTCTTCTGAAACCACTCGTGCTGCTCTCACCAGTTGGCCCTTTACTACTGATCATTTCTGCTGTAAAGGGTGACAACTGGTGAAATGCAGAAACAAATTTAAATAGGTTTGCTTCCTATGAATTCGAGCCTTAAAAGGTACATCATGTCTGTGTCTATGTAATTCCATATCTAAATAGGTTACGCTATTGTGATCCGAACTGTAAGTACATTTTCAAGAAACTAGTAGATTCATTTAAATAGGAAACAAATTTTGTAATGTCATCTGAGCAACCATTAAACATAATAAACACATCATCAAGGAAGCGCATGTAGTAGTGGATATTTTTTCTATATGGGTTGTTACTGAAAATGTGACAGAGTTCCCATTGTGCCATCACCAAATTGGTGAAACTCGCACCACAAGGGGAACCCATGGCCACCCTGTTTTCTGTAAAAAGTACCTCCCATTAAACATAAAGTAGTTGTTAGTGAGTATTACATCCAACAATTCTTGCAGGAGATAAATTTTACCTTCAGTAGCCCCTTTTGTGCGAATCAAACTGGTCACCCATTCTATTCCAGTGTCTATGGGTATTACCGTATATAGATCTTTTACATCTATTGATAATAAAATGGAATTGTCCCCATATGTCAGATCACAAATATTTTTCAAGAATGACCATGAATCCTTACAGATGTTTTCTATCTGTTCCACATATTTCTTCAATTTTATGTCCACAAATTTAGCTATGGAGTAAGTCATGGAGTTCCTACCATTAACTATAGGTCGGAGTGGTGGATCCGACAAACCTTTATGAATTTTCAGTATCCCGAAAATCACCGGGATGAGGGGGGTAGGCATGACATGTAATTATATACATCTATAGAAATAGGTGTTTATAGTATTTTAACATTCAAAATATTTTTTATATGTTAGTAGCACAGCATGTTTTGATAGAATGTTATATTTGTAGCATGTTTAGTAGAAATATTTATTTGCACAAATGTTCTTTCTACACATGAATTATTTAATGTGTTACACATGAATTATTTAATGTATTTCACACAATTATTTTCATCCATTTCCTTCTATTTTGATATTTGTGGAGCATTACAAAGTATTTTAACAAGGTTAGTATAACTTTTAGAAGTGCATCCTATTACCATGTGATGCTCATTCAGTGTATATAGGATTATTAATTAATCTTTCTTATTGTCTGAAGAAGTCTTAGTTACTAAAGTAAGATGAAAGCGCTCACTTTATTTTATTTTGTTTGAATATTACAAGTTTTAAATTAAAAGTGTTTTGTGGAAAAGAAGAGCCAGCAGTTTGTTTTCAGTTATCAGTTCAGTTTTACAATTTTCCCAAGTTTGCTTTTTTGACTGACCTTTCTTAATAAATGAATGAGGCATGCTTGATTTCCAAAACCTTTGAAAGTGGTTTCATTTTATACACTTGTGGCATTGCTGACCAAACGCTAAACACTTTTCTCTTTTACACTCATAACTGGCACCACAATTACAGCAGTTAATAGGACATGACTTGGGTTTTGCTGAGTCACCTTTGTGCTGCACTGAGCATGTCAATTTTAATGACCTAGTCTTAGAATTTGCTGGAAAGTTATGGGTTCTCCCTGGAAATCCTGCAGGGGCTGCAGCTGCCATGTGCTTAGGCCTGTTTCTGCTGGCCACATGCTGCAAGCTGTCTATGTTTGCTCTAGAAGCTGCTGAAACCATGCTCTTATCACTTGCAAGCATATTTGTGTGCCTTTCTTTAAGCTCATGTAACTGACAAATGTCTACAATGTTAAATCACTGCCATGAAGCAAATTTTTTCTCACTGCAGCATTAGTAACACCGCATACAAGCCTGTCTTTTATCAACTCGCATTTCAAATCGCCAAACCTGCACACTTTAGCCTTATTTCTCAAGTCAGTAATATATGTTGCAAAAGTTTCTCCTGGCTTTTGGTTTCTTGTATAACATAGGTGCCTCTCCAATGTAACATTTGCCTGGAGGTTACACATTTCTCTAAATTTATGTTTCAAGCACTTAGGGTCCTCCCTTAATTCAGCTTGTACTACAACACTATGGTGTTTTTCCCCTTCTGCTACATATACTGCTGGTGCATACACAAATGAATGCTCTCTTTCATTGGCTTCTGAAACCACTAGGTTAAGGAAAATAAATGCCCTCGTACATGCATCTTTATCAGAAAATGCTTGTATGAAAATATTGTATTCCTCGACAAATACTCGCCAATTCTCTGCAGTATTATGATCAAACACAAGTGCACTGCATTTGCAAAATGCCTCTGCCACATCAACACACAGTAATAAGGACCCTTGTAATTATGTATGAGCATACACACACATCTGAAATTCATGCCAGAACTTGTAATTATACCCAAAAGCACAACAGACTCTTTGAAATAACTGCACTTTTAAAACAAGTCTCCATAGCACAACATTTTGAAACCAATATACTTTGCAAAACCACTTCTTATCAGTGTAAGAAATGCTTTGAAATGACTGCACTTTGCGAATGAACTGTTCACAGCACAAGAAACTTCTTGAAATAGCTGCACTTTGCGAAATAACTGTACATTGTGATAAACACTTTGAATTGACTACACTTTGCGAATAAAATGTATACAGCACAAGATACGTTTTAAAATGACTGTATTCTGACTGGACTTTACCAAATAACTACACTTTGCACACAGTAAACTCTTTGAAATAATTGAACTATAATAAAGCACAAACTGAAGAGACTTTGCACACTCTGAAATACTATGAACAACTCTAGTTGCACTTTGAATGGTTTTGGTCAATGCAAAATAGTATCTCAAGTCTAAACATTGTCATTTACTAAAAAACAGAGTTGCCTTGCTTTTTTATGCTTATTTTGCTCTTTTATTGTATTCATTATGCCCATATACCTCTTATCATGCTTGTAATACTTTTATTGTGCTCGTTTTACTTCTAACATACTCTTTATGCAAATCAGAAGTAACTCTGAACACCCACATAAGTATTTCTGATAATTCTATCAAATATCATGGTTTTGAATATTTTGTTTAATCAGTTGTGAGTTTTGTGCCTTTTGTTTAATTAATAATGCATTTTGTGCTACTCGTTTAATTAATAATGCGTTGTGTGCTTTGCAAATACTTCATATAATTTTCTTTACAAAATAAATCATTTATGTGAGTTTTGGTTACCTTAAATTAATTTCTGGCCTTTTTAAAATTGTTTAAACACTATATCACCCGACTTGCTCAATGTGCCTTCACCGTTAACTCTGCACCTCATGGGTAGAAGACATTGTACTCTGTATTCCGGTTCTGACACCATGTTGCCCATCCAGTCAGGATTTGGTTCAAGCAGCCTTATTATATACAAACACACCAGGATTGAGGCTTAGTAACTTAAACTTAAATAAATTTATAAACAGACTGAGTACTGCACTTGTACATGTTAACACTCTGGCTGTTCTGTCAAAATGGCACTGCTGCCTGCACTTGGTCTCTATTTATATGCACATGCCCTCACTTTGAAATGCTTCTTAAAGTTACAACACGTGCTCTGTTCTACAAACAGTACCCTTGGAGTTAAAATAACATACTATATTCTAATTGTAAGGCCTAGAATATTTAATTTCAGGCCTTCAGTCAGTAAACTTTATTATTATTTTTTACAAGTGAAAATAGTGATCTTCTGACTGCTGCAGGGGAAGTAAATGCTGATACTTTCTATGTGCATATCATCCCTTTGCTTAAATATTTGTTTTTTAATAACATTATTGCATTCTGTTTGGTGGGGATTTAAGCCTAGTGGGCAGTTTATGCCTGTGTTTCTTTGCCAAGAAAGTATACAGTGAATGTACACTGAATGAAATTTTTGGAGAAAAAAAATGACACCTTACTATAATACCGTTTTTATCCTAGCAAGATCAAACCAGATACTTTTGGTAGGCAGGTGGTATGGGGACTGTGGACGAAATGATTGGCAGTGAACATTAAGAATGTGTGTGTGTGTGTGTGTGTGTGTGTGTGTGTGTGTGTGTGTGTGTGTGTGTGTTTTTCTGAGGAAAACTTTTTGTGTTCAGTTATTTATTTGCCCAAATTATATGGAATATTTATAAATTAATCCAAACGTCAGTGTCTCTCGTTTATATTTGGTGCTGCAATAAAATTAAAGTCGAATGCATTCTTATGTGAAATGCAACAGTGGTTACATCTGTTTGCAAACACTGCATACAGTTGAACTGAGTATTTGCATTTTTGTTGTTCTTCATAACATGTAGTTTCTTACTTACTGCTTAGTTTTTGAATTTACTGAACTTTACTATTTTGTCAGAAATTATTACTTACTTAGAAAAGCAAGTTGATAGTTGGCAAAGAGGATGAATGCTGTCAGCTACTAACAAGTTATTTCCTATGCTACATGGTTTGATCACCTCAACCTTCATTTGCCTACTATGTATTCTTGAGCAAGTAGTTTACCCAGAAAATGCTTTAGTGCAATTTGTATTTTGGGCTAGGCTAACTATACCTATCCATGTGTGAGCAATAACCTATATATGTGTATGTACGTGTGTGTATATATGTGTGTGTGTGTGTGTGTGTGTGTGTGTGTGTGTGTGTGTATGCATTTGTGTGTGTGTGTGTGAGTATATAAATATATATATATATATATGTATATATATATATATATATATATATACATATATATATATATATATAAATGTATATGTATGTGTGTGTATAAATATATATGTATATATATATATATATATATATATATATATATATATATATATATGTATACTCTTGCATGTATATTTGCTTGAATGTATATATGGAAAACTTAAACATTTATATACTCTTATTCAGTTGTGAAATATCTTGCAATGCTCTACCAGGTTCTTACCTACTCTCATTGTATATTTTGTACACTTGTATTTTTAACCAAAAGAGGGAATATCCTCTTATTGTATACTAACATCTGTAAAGTCTACCATCTGTATGCTACTACTCTGTAATGTCTCTTGTAAATTTTTCTTCTCTCTGTAAAGTTATGGAGTTT